>NC_090730.1:138620260-138717760 GCF_036898095.1 Palaemon carinicauda
ACATTTACCACTGTCGTAACCTAACTAAAAACATAAACAAACAATCTCATTTGTACCAACAGTCTTTCTCACCACCAACGATCGATACACTAACTACTTTTGCTCGCTAACACAATCTCTCTCTCTCTCTCTCTCTCTCTCTCTCTCTCTCTCTCTCAGGATTTGGCAAAAAACAAAAATTAAAATAAAGCAAAAATAAATCCTCCACAGTATAATTCGGACACGCATAATTCGGGACCGTACTGTACAAACACACAGTGTGGTCCAGAATTATGTGTGTTCGAATTATGTGATTCGCTATTTATGTGGTCGCTAGTTTTTAAAAATAAATTTTCTGTCTGCGAAGTTGTTCAAAGTCTGTGAGAGAGAGAGAGAGAGAGAGAGAGAGAGAGAGAGAGAGAGTGTGTAAGAAATAAAATGTTAGTTCACATATTACAACCTGAGTTTAAGAATGAAATTAACATGACTATTGTTAGTTGTGGTGATCAATTCTTCGCTTCAAGTGGTACTAGAAACAAAAACACAACATTCGATTACAACTGCTGATTCTCTCTCTCTCTCTCTCTCTCTCTCTCTCTCTCTCTCTCTCTATCTATACTGTAGATGAAGAAACCTAAATAGAATTTCAACCGTAGCTTAAAATATGCATCCGATTTCGTCAGCAAACCACTATTATTTAGGGAACATCACTTTATTCTAGAAGTAGGTAGTAGGTAGTAGGTTGGCCAGGGCACCAGCTGCCCGTTGAGATATTACCTAGCGAGGTATTGGATCCTTTGACTAGCCAGACAGTAATGCATTGGATCCCTCTCTCTAGTTACGGCTTATTTTTTCTTTGCCTACACTTACACAGAATAGTCTGGCCTATTCTTTACATATTCTCATCTTTCCTCATACACCTGACAACAATGAGATACTAAACACTTCTTCACCCAAGGGGTTAATTACTGTGCTGCAATTTGTTCAGTGTACTTTCCTCTTGGTGAGGGTAGAAGAGACTCTTTAGCTATGGTAAGCAGCTCTTCTAGGAGAAGGACACTCCAAAATTAAACCATTGTTCTCTAGTCTTGGGTAGTGCCATACCCTCTGTACCATGGTCTTCCACTATCTTGGGTTAGAGTTCTCTTGCTTGAGGGTACACTCGGGCACACTATTCTATCTTATTATTATTTTTTGTTTTCCTCTTGTTTTTTGAGATGGTGTGTTGGGCAGGCTTAATAGAAGGGCCATGGATGCCTGGTGGTTTTCCAAGAGGTTGTCTTTTCCTTTTTCTGATTCTTTTTCTTCTCAAAACCATCCTTACTGTCCTCCCTTCAGTTGGAGTGGCTATCCTGGAGGGTATTTAGCCTTGCATGGTGTATCGGCTCCTCCATGTTGACCAGTTTTTCTGACTTTTTACTATAGTTTATGGGTATCATCAATCACTTTATTTATAATTCTGTACATATTGTTTTTGTTATAATTCTTGTTAATCAAGTTTTTAAGTATGATCTCTTTTTATTTCTATTAATTCTTATGGTGTCTGGAGACATTGAGCAAAATCCGGGACCAGTACGTCATAGATTTCGTCAATGTCGTCTTCTTTATTGCAATATTCGTGGTCTTCATGCAAATATCCAAGACCTTATAGTTGTGTCCAGACATCATGATATTCTTTTGTGCTCAGAAACTTTGGTTTCTAATATGAGGAACTTATCTGAGCTCCTTATAAATGGTTTTAAGAAGCCAATAATGCTGAAACGTGATGCCATCCCTAGGGCCAGGGGAATGGCGGTGTATATTAGGACCAAGTACCCAGCTTCTCATAAGTTCTGCTATGAATATGGATGTCATGAGATTCAGGTAATAAAAATTTGTGGCATGCATAACTTTTATTTGTGTTCGATCCAGACATGGATGATTCTATCTTCGATTCTCTTCTTACCATTATGGCTAAGATACAAGAAAATGATTGTTGGTGATTTTTTCCGTAAATGGAATATAAACCATGCTATTTAATAGGGGTGTTACTTTCGGCGTAGCTGAAATGACGAGCCATTAAAATTTAACGAAGGTTTACTACCCACACCGCTAGTTAGGGGGGGTAGGGGAGGGTAGCTTGCTACACACCCCCCCCCCCCCCTCCTTACACACCTGTACTTGAACTTACTTTGCTCTCGGCTCGGATGGTAGTTGGATGTGTCCGCTGTCATCCTCGCCACTCATTGGCATCCATTAATGCTCTTTGGCTTTCTCTTTTTGACAGTTGTGTGTGAAGTTGGCCTCTGCTATTATGCGCACCCTGCCCTGGATTACCTGACCCCCCGTGGAACATTCATGTCGGCGGTCGAGACAGACCCTCACACCCTTTGCCCTTACTGTAGAGGTCAACGGTTGTAATAGTGATAATAAGTGTAGTGAGTGCAGGGAGTGGTCTACCTCCCAGTGGGAGAGGTTTTCGCGACGATGGAAGAAGTCCAGACGGGATATTTCTCCTTCGAAAGTTTCTTTGAAAGGAGAAAAACCCAAGGCCTCTTCTTACGTTGCTCAAACCTCCTCCGAAGCTCCCACTCGGTCGGTCTCTTCGAGAGACCGTCGAGTGGTAGCGTAGACCGTTGTACTGTTTTCCCAAGCTCGGGGTTCGAGAGATGGCGTTGCTTCCCCTAGCGAAGCAGCTCCACCTCTCCCCCCGGGGGAGGATGTATCACTAATCCATCTCTTTCAGCTTTGGTCTTCCTTGGGGCTTGAGGTTTCGCCCTCCAAGGAAGTCTTACTTGACTACATCCGATTGGGTGCCGCTGTCAAGCAATCGCCGCCTCCGGCAGAGGTTGATCCTCTGTCGATTGTCAACGTTGTGGTGTCAGAGGTATGCAATGCGGTATCTCCTATTACCTCTGCCTCTTCAAACCCTACAGTAGCTGACGGCTTAGTTTCTCCCGTTCCTGTTCAACCAACGAGGGAGAAACTAAGTGCAACAGTCTCTCCAGCTAGTGTTTCTTTCCCCTCCTGGGAGTTCACTTAAAGAGACTCCTCTTCGGAGGACTGCAGAAGGGTCAGCTTGCTGATCCCATGGCCCCTAGAGGGCGCATTCGTCGCAAGGCTCGCCTTCCTCTTCGCCAGAGAGGCCTTCCTTCACCTGCAGTGAGGAGGCTCCTCTTTGGTTCCACATCTTCGTTGCAGTCCTCCGCAGAGGAGCCTTGTCATCGATCACCGACTGTTCCTGCTTTGGTCCTGGACCTCTCTGCGGATCGTTCGCGATCTCCTTCGGTGGAAGGTCGTCCTTTCAAAGGACACGTCGATCTTCCACCCGACAGACCTGCCGACCTGCCGTCGCCGTTCCTGGATGCTGATGCGCGCTACGCGCCAACGAAACCTGACCTCCACGCTCGTCAGGCATCGTCTTCTAACCCTAATACAGGGTATCAAGGGCGTATCCTCCAACACGTGGCATATTTCCCTCACGCGCTATGCTGAGCATACGCGCCCCACGTTCTCCTGCGCGCCAGGCTTTGCCTGACCAAGCGCGCCCCACCAATGTGCGAGCGCTCTCCTGCGTGCCAGCCCTCTCCTGTACGCCAGCGATCTCCTGCGCGCCAGCGCCCACGCCCAGCAGTCGCCTCTCCTGCGCGCCCATGATCTTCTGATCTGGGTGCTGTTGGGAAGTCTATCTTGATTTCTCCCACACTCCAGCGCTCGCCAACGCACCATCACTCGCCTACGCGCCAGCGTTCAGCATCGCGCCGACACGCGCAGTCACCTGCACGCATCGATGAGGATAAGCGCGCGCCCCTCGCCCATCCTCTCCTGCAGTTGCGCGCCACCATTCAGACGCGCACCCACGAGCAGCACAGGCTTCAACTGCTCTCCTGCGCGCGCTCGCCCTACAGGCTTCTATAGGGGGCAAGCGAACTCTCGCCCGCGCATTCAACGCCCTGATCCTGCGCGCACACGCATACAGTGAACCCTCGCTACTTCGCGTTCGACCATCGCGGATTCACCACTTCGCGGATTTTTTTCATAACCCATGTATATACATATATCGCGGATTTTCCGGAAATATCGAAAATACCGCGATGTGACCGATGGTGCGAGATTGGAGAAAGTGAGGAAAATTGAATCATGATCGATTTTCAATATAAATGAAACTTTGAGGAGCAACAAAGATATCATTTGTTAGAGAGATAGAGAGAGGTAAGGAATGGGAGGTAGTGAAAAGTTGCCCACAGAGAGAGAGAGAGAGAGAGGAGAGAGAGAGAGAGAGAGAGAGAGAGAGAGAGGTAGAGAGAGAGAGAGAGAGAGAGAGAGGAGAGAGGAGAGAGAGAGAGAGAGAGAGAGGGGGGGGTTTTAAATGTAATAAACAAAAAAAATTTGATAGGTTATAACACATTGGTGCTTATGTAATATCAACTGTATACTGTAGACGGTTTGAATAAGTTAAGAAATGGTATAAACGATACTTTGTTAGTGTATTCGTACACACTCAAGAGCGGCAGCTAAATGACAGCTGATCTAATCACAGCCAAAAGTAAAACAAAAAGAAGTCAACAATACTCGATTTTTAAAACACACCCGAAATTTAAAAACAAAAGTACACGCTTTCTTAATGTGCAATTAACTATTTAAAGAGTGGCAATTTTCTAGAATAAAATGATATTTCCCAAAAAATAGTGGTTTGCTGATGAAATCGGATGCCGTATTTTTAGCTATGATTGAAATGGATGTAGACTCGGCCTAATTTTTTCGTTTCGTATTTAATTGACACTAAGAAAACTAATTTTAGTTTCTTCATCTAAATGTAAGTATTGTATAACACGGAGAGAGAGAGAGAGAGAGAGAGAGAGAGAGAGAGAGAGAGAGAGAGAGAGAGGAGAGAGAGAGAGAGAGGAGAGAGAGAGAGAGAGAGAATGAATCAGCTGTTGTAATCAAATGGCGTGTTTTTGTTTCGTGAGAATTTCATCGCCACGACTATAACAACAACATACTGTACTGAACTTTACAGTATTATACAGACTACTGTAATATGATAAAGTAAAATATTTGTAATCTATTTTATATGAAATGGGGCTATTTTTTTTTGTTTAAAATTTACATTTACGTATGTAAAACAACTCTCTCTCTCTCTCTCTCTCTCTCTCTCTCTCTCTCTTCTCTCTCTCTCTCTCTCTCTCTCTCGTAGATTGTTTTCCTGCTTTACTACGTATGTATGATTTTATATAGATACGGTAAATAATATTTGTAATAACATATTTTATAAAAGCTTTTACTGTAATATCATTATTTATCACTTTCATCATGCGCGTTAAATTCCTTAGTTTGTTTACTGAGCGTACTTTATGACGCCGTCGTTTAAGGCGGCGTCATAAAGAAAAACATTTCATTTGGAAGTCCTAAGAAAAATTAAGTAAAACATTAGTAATAACCAAATCAACATACTGTACTGAATAATCAATATAATGAATGCAAAAGCTAACCTATACACAGATGTGTAAATGCGTTTGTTTCTTCATTATGATCAGAGATAAACATAAACAAATCATTGGTTGCCATTTTTTATCGTGCTATTTGGCGTGTTTAGGAAACGCATGATATAAAATCGCCTTTAATATTTGTGCCTGTTTTAGTTTAGGGTACTGTAGTACATGCATTAAGTGTTCTGTATATTAAAGGGTAGTTTGTTAACAGTACTACGTACAAGGGAAGGTTTTAAAAGTCTGAATATATATGTTAAATAAATAGGTAAATATGGTGTCACTACTTCGCGGATTTTCACCTATCGCGGCCGGGTCTGGAACCTATCTACCGCGATAAACGAGGGTTCACTGTATATTCTTCCGCTCGTGCACGCCATCAGTCTCCCATGTGCTCGCCTGTGCGCCTACAGTCTCCCGCGTGCGCTTCTGTGCGCCATCAGTCTCCCGCGCGAGCTTCTGTGCGCCATCAGTCTCCCGCGCGCCCTCGCAGTCGCCCACACGCGCGCCAGCAGTTTCCCGAGCGCGATTCCTGGTATTCTCCATTGCGCGAGCACCATTACGCGCCCCCCGCGCGAGCGTCAATATCCTTCCGCGCGCGAAACTGCTGAACAACGCACGGCAAGGTCGCCATCGCCTCATTCCCCTCTCCGCAAACGCATAACAGCGCGTATTGTGGCGGAAGGGAAACATCCAGAAGGGTCCAGGATCCCTAAATCTTTCCAGGCGAACCCACCTATAGGAACTCCTTCAAGGGATCCTTCTATCTCTGGCCCTTCAAAGGGGGTGTCTGACAGCGCGTCTATCAGCCAACAGCCTTGGTTCGGTGCACTAATCAGAGCAGTTACACAGATCCTTGGCTGTCTCTACCCCTCTGAAGAGGAAAAGAGGAGCTCCGGACGCGATAACTTCTCCAAGGATTAAGTTGACTCCACGCAAGCCTTCGAGGCAGGTCCCTTCACTCCCCCAGATCTCTTCTTCCCTGTCAGACGAGGAATTCCTGTCATCAGGGGAATCACATGAGGTGAGATTTTCCCCCATCGCACCAATGAGGGAAACCTCTCCTCGCGCTGAGAGGTCTTCTCAAGTGGGGGCTGGAAGGAACTTACCATCTTCAATGTTAGAGTCCTACATCCTTCCCAGGAAGGAATCGAAGGACTCTAAGACTTTACCAAAGTCCTCTACAAGACCGAGAACGGAGCCAACTAGCCACTCGGAGAACGTCCGCGACTCCCCAAGAAGAGCCTTTGGGGACAGGAGACTTCGCTGCAAGTCCGGCGTCAGGAGGAGAACAGCAAAAGTCAGAACATGAGTTTTGGCAAGTTCTGACTCTAATGAGGGCTCTCAACGGGTTTTCTGACCCAGAGATCCCTCCTCGAGAGGGCAAGGATACGGTCTCGGACCGTGTATTCGGTACTCAGAAACCCTTTAAGACCAGTGCAGCTCTGCCCTGATCTTAAGGGGGTTAAGAGTACCAGAGACAAGATAGCTGTACAGCTCTCCGAGATGTCCTCCTCCAACCGTTCCAGTGCCGCCAAGAAGCTCCATCCATCTCCTCGCATACAGCAGAGAAGGTACTTTGAGATCTCGGAGGAGCCTAGTTTATCTCTTCCTCTCCACCACTCGTTGGAAGAGCTTACCAGGGGAGTCCCTCTTGAGAGACTCTCCAACCGGCAGATCTCGTTTTCAGCAGCCGAGATCCTTAACCAGGAGAAGGTTGCGAAGTGTGCTATGCAAGCCACTTCGTGGCTGGACATCTGGTTAGGGACCTTAGGTATCCTGATACGCTCTGAGGATTTCTCCAAAGAACGTACCAGGAAAGCTATAGAGATGTTCCTACTCTCAGGCACTCGCACGATCGAGTTTCTGGCCCACCAAGTCTCGAACTTGTGGGCAAACACCATCCTGAAACGTCGGGATGCGGTGGCTGAGAGATTCCATCAGAAGGTCCCTAGCACCAAGATCAATAGGCTCAGACATTCCTCCTTAGAAGGATCCATCCTGTTTGAGCCTAAGGATGTGGAACAGGCCGCTGAGAGGTGGAGGAAGTCTCACCAAGACTCCCTCCTTCATAGGGCTTTGACATTCAAGCCCTATAAGCCTCCAGCACCCCAGCAGTCCCGTCCAACCATGACCGCAAAACCAACGACAGCAGCGAAGACAGTGGTGTCTAAGCCCTTTCCTGTCAAGGATAGGAAAGGCAAAAAGTCCTCCAGGGGAGGTAAGAATCCTAGAGGGAGCAGCCGAGGCCCCAAACGCTAGGATTGGCAGTCCCCCTGCATGTCCACCTGTGGGGGGATGCCTACAAAGTTGCGCAGATAGGTGGCAGCAATTCGGGGCCGATTCCTGGACGATTTCCGTAATCAGTCAGTGATATTGTGTACCGTTCACAACATCTCTACCTCCCCTGATGACGAATCCAGTGTCATTGAGCTCCTTTGCCATGGGATTGGCAAGGGGGCAGGGCCTTCGGGCAGAAGTCCAGACCTTGTTGAAGAAGGGTGCTCTCCAAGAGGTCCTCGACGAGTCTCCAGGCTTCTTCAGTTGACTCTTTGTTGTAAAGAAGGCGTCTGGAGGCGGGAGACCAGTCATCGACCTCTCAGCTCTGAACAAGTTTGTCAAACAAACTCCGTTCAGCATGGAGACGGCAGACACGGTCAGACTAGCAGTGAGACCGCAAGACTTCTTGTGTACACTGGATCTGAAGGACGCGTTCTTCCAGATCCCAGTCCATCCGTCTTTAAGGAAGTACTTAAGATTCAGCCTAGACAACAAAAAGTACCAGTTCAAGGTGCTGTGCTTCGGTCTCTCCACAGCACCACAGGTTTTCACCAGAGTGTTCACCCTAATATCTTCATGAGCACACAGAATTGGCATCCGTCTCCTCCGTTATCTGGACGACTGGTTAATCCTAGCAGACTCGGTGTCATACCTTCTTCAACACCGGGACAAACTTCTGAGACTTTGCCAGGATCTGGGGATCTTGGTAAATCTCGAGAAGTCCTCACTGCTTCCCACTCAAAGACTGTTATATCTAGGCATGGTTATAGACACCAATCTCCACAAAGCCTTCCCATCAGACGACAGGATAGCAAGACTGAGAAAGGTCGCAAGTCCTTTTCTCAGACGATAGGAACTTCCAGCCCAATCGTGGTTACGTCTCCTCGGTCACCTTTCATCATTGGCTCGTCTAGTTCTCAACGGTCGCCTCAGGATGAGATCCCTCCAGTGGCGACTCAAGTCCCGGTGAAGTCAAGGTCACGATTCCCCGGACGTCTTGATCCCTATGGGATCGGCAGAACTGACGGCCCTCCATTGGTGGGTGGCAGACGAGAACCTACGAAAGGGAGTGGATCTTCTCGTCCTCCCCCCGGATTTGATGCTGTTTTCGGAGGCTTCAAAGAAAGGGTGGGGGGCCCACGTGCTGCACCAGACAACTTCAGGCCTGTGGTCAGAGTCAGAAAAGTATCTCCATATAAATCTCCTAGATATGAAGGCCGTCTTTCTGGCCCTTCAACAGTTCCAACAATACCTGGCGGGTCACTCTGTGGTGGTGATGAGCGACAACACCACAGTAGTGGCTTACATCAACAAACAAGGAGGTACTTTTTTGCAGCAGCTATCCCATCTAGCAGTAGAGATACTGAGATGGGCCGAAATCCACTCGATTCCACTATCGGCACGCTTCATTCCAGGCAAAAGGAATGTGCTCGCCGACAATCTGAGCAGAGCGTCTCAGATAGTGAGTACCGAGTGGTCTTTGGATCATCTAGTAGCCAACAAAGTCCTTACTTTGTGGGGTTCTCCGACTGTGGATCTTTTCGCAACGGCCCTGAACTTCAGGTTCCCGCTGTACTACTCCCCAGTCCCAGACCCCAAGGCTCTCTGGCAAGATGCTTTCCAGCAACAGTGGGACAACTCTGTGGTGGTGATGAGCGACAACACCACAGTAGTGGCTTACATCAACAAACAAGGAGGTACTTTTTTGCAGCAGCTATCCCATCTAGCAATAGAGATACTGAGATGGGCCGAAATCCACTCGATTCCACTATCGACACGCTTCATTCCAGGCAAAAGGAATGTGCTCGCTGACAATCTGAGCAGAGCGTCTCAGATAGTGAGTACCGAGTGGTCTTTGGATCATCTAGTAACCAACAAAATCCTTACTTTGTGGGGTTCTCCGACTGTGGATCTTTTCGCAACGGCCCTGAACTTCAGGCTCCCGCTGTACTACTCCCCAGTCCCAGACCCCAAGGCTCTCTGGTAAGATGCTTTCCAGCAACGGTGGGACAACATCGACGTTTACGCCTTTCCCCCGTTCTGTCTGATGAGGAGGGTGCTCAACAAGACCAGAATATCGGTCAATCTTTCAGTGACCCTCATAGCTCCGCTATGGCATCCTGCGGAATGGTTCCCGGACCTTCTGCAACTCCTAACGGAGCTACCAAGAGAGCTCCCTCCACGACACAATCTTCACAAGCAACCACATGCCAACATCTTCCACAAAGCTGTAGCTTCGCTACGGCTTCACGCCTGGAGACTATCCAGCATCTCCTCTCTGAGAGAGGATTTTCGCAGCAAGTTGCTGTCAGGATGTCGGGACACCTGCGAAAGTCATCTGCAGCAGTCTACCAGGCAAAGTGGAAAGTCTTCTGTGATTGGTGTCGTGGAAGGGGTATCTCTCCACTCGATGCCACTATTCCAAAAATAGCGGAGTTCCTCGTATATTTGCGTGAAGAAATGCGTCTTTCAGTCTCGGCAATGAAAGGCTATCGCTCAGCCTTAAGTCTAGCCTTCAGGCTGAAAGGAATGGACATTTCTTCATCGCTAGAGCTTTCTCTATTCATATGTTGTTATGAACTTACCTGCCCTCAGTCGGAAGTGAGACCTCCCCCATGGAACGTGGTTCGAGTTCTCAGGTCTCTTAAGAAACCTCCCTATGAACCATTATGCCAGGCATCAGATCTCTACCTAACCTGAAAGACGGTGTTCCTGCTAGCTTTGGCTTTGGCCAAGCGAGTCAGCGACCTTCATGGTCTCTCGTATGACATCGCCCATTCAAGGGGATGGGGGTAGGTTACGTTCAGCTTCGTCCCTGAGTTTATTGCTAAGACTCAGAATCCTGGAGTAGTGGATCCTCGATTTGACTCCTTCCGGATTTCTAGTCTCCGCTCTGTAACAGATGACCCAGACCATCTCTTACTATGCCTAGTAAGGAGTTTGAGGCTCTACCACAAAAGAACAGCTGCAGTCCGTCCTCATGTGCCAGCTCTATTCGTCAGCACAGGAAGGACTAAGAGGAGGGTCACCAAGAACACTATCTCTGCATTGATTCGTAGGGTCATTGATCTGGCCTTGAATCCAGATCCTCCTCCGTCACGTCGCCGTAGAGCACCTGATGTCAGGGGCATAGCTATGTCCCTGGCCTTCAAAAGAAATTTCTCTGTGAATTCAGGTTCTGCAAGCGGCGGTGTGGAAGCGTCAAACAGCGTTCACAGCGCACTACCTGCAAAACGTGACCCACAGGAGGCTCGATACGTTCTCTATCGGCCCTGTGGTGGCTGCACAACAGCTGGTTTAAAACCTCAAGCTCCTTATTGGACAAGTAGCAGAAGGTTGAGGGCATTGTTACCCGGTTTTAGTCTGCATGAATAAAAAGGTTTGACTGGCCCTTATTCTTTTCTTCATCATCCCCTCTCTTGGGGAAGGCAGCATCCTGGGTTCTCTGCATTGCTGACCTCAAACCACTGCAGGTAAACCATGCTCCCTTGTGTTCCTAGTATTAAGTTAATACTGTTACGTCCCCATACCCTGACGAGGTGGTATTGGGAAAGTCCTAGTCTACAAGTTTCCCTCTAAAGAACTTCAGAACAACTTCCTAAGACGAGTCACACTTCTTCATACCTTCACACACAGCTTGCATAGGCCGTAGTCCTTGCGTAATAAGGTTCTAGCGAGGTGCAGGGGCTCTTTATTTCTTGGGTGCTTATACACTCAAATAATGAGCCCCCAGGCAAAACCAAAAAGCCAGAACTGGCTGGGACGTCCACCCTTCCTAATGGGTGAGTCATCCCTATTAAATAGCGGGGTTTGTATTCCAGTTACGGAACAAATGACAAATTCGTAGATAATTTGTATTTTTCCTAACTATACAAACCTTAGCTATTTAACCAAACTTGCCCGCCAGCCCTATCCCCCTTGAAGTCCTACCTCCAAGCAAAGTGAGTTCAAGCACAGGTGTGTGAGGGGGGGGGGGGTTAGCAAGTTACCCTCCCCTACCCCCGCTAACTAGCGGTGTGGGTAGTAAACCCTCGTTAAATTTTAATGGCTCGTCATTTCAGCTACGCCGAAAGTAATACCCCTATTAAATAGTTATGGTTTGTATATTTAGGAAAAATACAAATTATCTACGAATTTGTCATTTTAATGCTCATCATAGGGAGCGGTTAAGTTCTATCTCGCCCACCGATCTCCATGGCTTAAGAGCTTTAGACTTTGCCTCTGAATCAGGGTGTGAGAAAATCATAAATGAAGCTACTCACGGGTCTGGTAATTGCTTGGACCTCGTATACACTGACTCCCCTGGTGTTATAAATAGTAAGGTTGGTTATCCAGTCGGGACATCTGATCATGTCTTGATTTCGTTAGTAGTGTAGACTGAGCAGCCTGTCCCTGATTTATCATACTCTTGTAAAATTTATATGAAATCCCAAGCAGACTGGAATGGGATTTTGCATGATCTTTTGTGCTTGAATTGGTCACAATTATATAGTAGTGTAGATCCTGTTGTCCCTTTGAATGAGAATCTAGTCAACATAATTGATAGGCGTATCCCTTCTCGTGTGCTAAGGTACCGAGTGAAGAACAAACTGTGGTTCAATGATGATTGTAGACGTGCTTATTTGGAGAAGCAGGAGGCCTATCACCCTTTGGATGTTCAAAAACTTTAGATAATATGGGAGTTATGGAAATTAGGGGAGGTAATCAGTTGGACTTGAGCTACCACAAACATTACCAATTCACCAACAAGTGCTAAAAGCTCCTCTTCTTGCTAACTTGTGCAAAATAACAGATAACTTTGGAGCTAAAAAATCTGCAGTTTATAAAAACCAAAGTAAAAATACCATTTGGGTCTACACCTCCAAAAGCATTAAGGTCCATCAAGAGAGCATTAATTTCATTAGATCAAAAAGCTAAACTGGTTAGTTTAGCCTCATGAAAACTGGAATGAGGAATTCCGAGTTTCTCATTACTCTGTTTATTGTCAAACACATCAGCCAAAAGGGTTGTCTTTTCCTGTGGGCAGTGAGTGACAGAGCCATCTGGTTTAAGTAAGGAGTAACTGTTACAACTACACCAAAGAGTGCAGATTTAATGGTATCCGCCACTTCTGCCCCTGGGTTGTATCAGAAAGGGTTTCTTTTATGATTAAATTGTATTCCTTTTCAGTTGAAGCATAAACTCTTTGAGCCAAGTATAGTTATTGCAGATCACATCTGATCTGTTACCCTTCCAAAGATAATAAGTCTCCTGCCTCTCCAAATAAGCACATCTACAATCATCATTGAACCATGGTTTGTCCTTTGCTCGGTACCTTACCACATGAGAAGAGGTATGCCTATCAATTATGTTGACTAGATTCTCATTCAAAGGGGCAAGAGGATCAACACTACTATACAATTGTGACCAATTCAACCCCAAAAGATCGTGCAAAATCCCATCCCAGTCTGCTTGAGATTTCATTTAAATCTTACATGAGTACGATACTTCAGGGACAGGCTGCTTAATCTTCATTACTAATGAAATCAAGGCATGATCAGATATCACAACTGGCGAACCAACCTTACCTGTTATAATGCCAGGGGAATCGGTGTATACGATGTCCAAGCAGTTACCAGACATGTGAGTAGCTTTACTTATGATTTGCTCACAGCCTGATTCAGATGCAAAGTCTAAAGTTCTTGGGCCATGACGATCGGTAGGAGAAACAGAATTTAACCACTCCCTGTGGTGAGCATTGAGATCACCAATAAAGACACAAGAGGCCTTTCTATCATCTTCATGTATCTTAGCCATAATGGTGGAAACACAATCGAAGGTAGAATCATCCATGTCTGGATTCCGGTACATCGAACACAAATAGTTGTTATGCCTGCCACAAACTTTTATTGCCTGAATCTCATGACATCAACATTTGTAGTACATATGCTAATAACTATTTCATATATTTAATTACCACTTTTTCAAAGAAACCAATAAGCACTTATATGCTGCAAATTATGAAAAAAAATTTTGGTCCTCATACTACCGATTCTGTAGACAATACTGTATACGAATACGAAATTTCATGCTTAAGATGTCGACTTTAGGGATAGACTGTTTAACAACAACTTTGCTTTCCGATGTGGTTGTTGCCCCCTAACCCTGTCATTGATGGGAAAGTACCTGTGTTATATATGGATCATCTATTAGTCTTTTCCAGAAGTTATAACTTGCATTTAGAAGATTTTTATGATTTTATATACTGTAGTTGTTACGTATTCGTGATTTTTCAGACTTATTTTTAAAAACCTATGTTCCTATATCAAATTTGAATTGAATAGAAAATTGAATATCCTGCTACTGATTTGTCTAATTGTAAATAATTACAATACACACAAATGCTTTTGCCCAATATCTGATTAATACTGAAAATTCTTTTGCAGGAATCCTATGGGGGCTGCAGAGTTTGCAAAGCAAACCATATCTGACCTGCTATGCAATCGTGTTGACATATCCCAGCTAGTTATTACCAAGGAACTGACCAAAACAGAAAAGGAATATGCAGGTAAACAAGCACACGTAGAACTTGCAAATAAAATGAAGAAGAGAGACCCAGGTACTGCTCCCAAACTTGGTGACAGAGTCCCTTATGTCATCATTGCAGGTGCTAAAGGAACTCCAGCATATGAAAAAGCTGAGGTAGTATATCAAGTTTCTTTATTTATGGATATATGTACTGTATATGAAATTGCATGTTTGTGTATTTATTAGGTCATTTATTGTTATCCTTATGTCAGTAAATATCCTATCAATAGGGTAGTTAGAAATTTATTGTTATTGCTGCTTATATAATTTAGTATTAACCATTGTTTAGTTTACCTTCAAGTAGTTATTTTACTGTTCTTCTTTTGACCTTATTAGTTCCACTGTATAGTAGAATTGGCCACTTGAGTCAACTTTCTCCATCTATTTCTATTCCTTGCATCACATCATCTTCCCAAAGTTCCACCTTACCCATATCTGTCGTCACCGCATCCATCCATCTGATCTGCTGATGCCCTACCTTACTTATCCCTATCACTGTCATGTTCTTAGGTCTCTTAATTAATTCCACCTCTCATCTTATTACACGGCCATATAGACAAACTTTTTCATTTTGTATACCATCTATTATTATTATATCTAGACTCTCCTTTCTAGTAGTGATATCCACCAATTCATTTTACTTGCGTCATCTCGTTTCTTTTTAACAGTCTCTCTTTTTTCTCTTAAGTGCCCAAGTTTCTGCTCCATATAATTGAATGAGCATAATAACTGTCTCATGGATCTTTGATTTGAGTGTTAATGTCATTTCCTTGTCTAAAACAACTCCAGTTACTTAGACAACTCCAGTTACTTAGACAACTCCAGTTACTTCTCTACATTTTTACCATGCTTTTCATTATCACCCTCCTCTGATATTATTGATCCCAAATAGTTAAACTCGTTTTATTTTAGCACTGTGCCATCCTCCACTTGAATGTTTACTTTATTTTCTTCTCTATTAGTGATGATTAGCTCTGTCTTGCCAGTGTTTACCTTCAATCTCTTCATGCTAAAAACCTTTATTGCAGTTCTTATTTTGTGTCTGCTATAATGATTAGATCATGAGCAAGCATCAGTTCCTATAATTCTTTGTTGTCCCATATGTTTATTGTATGTACTTGCCAATTTCATCCTTTGAGATTTTGAGGGTGGCAAATCCATATCAGGCAAACTAAATTATTGACTTGGATGATGTCTGCAGGATTTAGGGGATAATTTTACTCCATTTCCTTAATGTCATGATTGAATGAGATAACATAATTACAGGTATTAAGAGAACACATAGAATTGCCATATAAGTGCCAGTTCACTGTATTGGTAAAAATATAGTTTAAACAATACAAAATTAAAGAAAAAATTATATATGTTTTGCTAAACTTTGAAAGAGTAAAATGTACTTCTTGTACTTCAGTGACCCCAAAAATTACTAGAAAATTGTTTTTAAAGAGCAAGATTCATGAGGAGAGAATGTAAGTGCAAAATAACACTTTAAGAAAAAATAACAGTCCTTTACAGTATTGTCTGTGTTACTATCCAATGTCCCTTACCATTTTGCTTTTGAATGCTTATGTTGATTGCACCAGAAGGACATGTTTGCTAATGTGCTATCAGTCAGTACTTGGAGCATTTCTTTTTCCTTGATCACTTGGTAGTTGAAAGTTTTTTTAAGTGTGTATAGATGATTCAGGCTTTCTACTTGTTGTTCCTGTGTTGGCTTTGGTATGTCTTCTGAATCTTCAAAGATAGGTTTTTATCTTGGCTGCCACTCCATCTAGGCTGGAAGACTGGCTTGTTGATTCACATCCCAAGTGCACTTCATGCCAAGGTAAAGATTGTTCCTCCAGCAATGGATGCATTGACTATGTCAGTCTTACCAAATCTTAATTATCTTCATATATGTAGTAAGCTTAAGCAGGAGAAAGATAGGATACTAAGCATGGTAAAAAGGTTGGAGATATTAGTGCTAGATTGGTGTATGATGATCTGAATTCTGTTGTTTCCCCTGCTCCTTCTGTTTAAGGTTCCTCCCCCTCCCATTCATTAATAGACCCAAGATTTATCCTTATCTGCATTGTTAGGTCTTGATCAATTTACCGTATAAATGGAAAGTTAATTGGTGGTTTGGAAGATGACGTTGTTGACACAACAAATATCCCCCACTACATATTTATAAGTGGGAACAAAGGGTTTTCGCTTATATTTATATAATTTTTACATATTTTTATCACCCAAGCTTTTCATAGAGAAATGATACCTCACAAATTTCAGGTAATTACAGTACAGTATTGAAATAATTGATTTTAGTTAATAATGATAAAAATATTTTGAAATATTTTAAATTTTATTTTTTTTTCATCTGAGAATGACAAAGTTTTTTTTTGCAAGTTGTCGCTGTAGCTCTTCCATCAGCTTCCACTATAGCTGAATTGGAGGCAAGGTTTGTGATTCATTTGTACAATTGAGTCCCAACAATTATTACGTCTCTTGGCCCGTGTGCTGCTATTCTTCTTTCTCTACTTGCTCTGACTTTTCCAGTTCCTTATGCTTTGTCTGTTGTACCTGAAAAAGTATTGGCTACTCAATGGGAGATGTTTTCACTTACCTCTCAGAGCCTATTTTAGTAAAGAAAAACTTGAGTTTTCAATATTAAACTTACCCGATAATCATGTAGCTGTCAACTCCGTTGCCCGACAGAATTCTACGGAAGGGATACGCCAGCGATCGCTATACAAGAGGGGGGTGTACTCACAAGCGCCACCTGTGGCCAGGTACTGCAGTACTTCTTGTTGACACCACTTCAATTTTTCCTCTGTCGTGCTTCCGGCAAGACGTTCATGGATACGCTTATAATTTTGGAGTCTTGTTCACGGTTTTTGGTGAAGTATTGCTCTAAGATTTCAGCTTTCGCTATTCAGGAAGTTTTATCATAGCTTAGCTAACTTTTGGAATTAATTTGATTAATTATGGTGACGAAGAGAGTATGAACTCTCTTTCACCTTTAAATGGCCGACCCTTCCCTTAGACGGAAGTGTTGGTGTCTAAGAGAGTATAGACTCTCTTTCTTAATTTTGCTTAACAAAAGTTATAGATTTATTTTATATCTCTCCGCCTTTTATAGGCCTCTTCGATTAACTTCCTTTTATTATAAACTTATTAAAATTAATTTTTATATTTGTTTATATTCGACCTTTCCTAATAGTAGGCGGTTTTTTCTTGGTACCAAAGTTAATTAACATTGAGCCCGTCATTTCGGTTTTACCTGTTAACATATTATGCTATTTTAATGTTTTTGAAAGAATTTCTTTGATAGTCTCGTACTGTTTTCAAAGTTGAACTAACGTTTGTTTTGTCTCTGCAGTTGTTGACGTTCAGAACGTTCACCTTGCGCTCTATCGTTACGATAGAGAGAGAATTTTCACGGTGTCACGTTGCAGTAAGAGTAACCGTGTCTAGCGTTTTGTTCATTCTTTCTTAACTTAATGGTTTTAATTCTAATAAAGGAACTTTTCATTTTGGGAAATATTTCAGTTTTTTCCTTTAACAATAATATGTTTTAACGATATATATGATTGGGCTCTTCTCTCAGGTTCTAAGTCAAGAGAGAGAGAGAGAGAGAGAGATAGAGACGGAGGGAGAAAGAGGAGGATAAACGTTTCGTTCAAGCGAGTAACGTTGTTATCGTTTTTGCTCTTCTCCCTAGTCTCTTTAGGGGAAGAAGGTAAACGTTTCTAGAGTTTTTTCTTGTTCTCAAGCTTTATGCGGTGAGAGATTTTAAACGTAGTTTATTTGATCTAGTGTTTAGTCTCTTTCCAGCCACTGAATTATTTATCTTTCATTAGATTTTTCTGTTACATTGTAATTCTGTTTTCGCAATTACTAACTTTTGAGAAAGGATAGAATTGCGTGTTTCAGGTACAAACCACTTAAAGTTTCGAGTTCAGTGAAATAAGTGCAAACAGAAAATCAAAAGTGATAAGTGATTAGCGCAAAGTGTGTCAGTGTTGTGCGTGAGGGTACTTCTGTGCGTGCCAGTCGTCCTCCCAGTCCGGGACCTCTTGCAAGCTCCCAAGCCCAGGGGAGAAGCAATGTCGAAGGGCAAAAGGGTTCGGCAGGCCTTGATCGGCGCACAGAAGTATCCTCGGTGGTTGCGGGCGTGTCTTACAGAGACCGTCACTCCCACCCGCAGACGATTGAGCCCTTATTTTGCTCGTCTGCAGAAGAAATTTCGGGGAGAAAACGCTGGTCTCAGGTCTCAAGACCTCTTAAACGTAAAGTCCAGACCTATGCCAGACGTACGAAGTTAGAGTTCAACAACCCGGATGCAGTCATTGGGTTAGCTCTGACTCTCCTCAGTCATCAGGTGACTGCACACCTCCTAAGAGAGGTAAGGCGATGCCTCAACAGACCTTATCTTCTATTAAGGCTTTGCCTCAACAGACCTTATCGTCTGTTGATCCCAAGACGACTTTGCTGCAGTCCATGCAGTCGCAGCTTGCGGTCTTAATGCGTGAGTTTCAGGCTGAGAAGGTTACACCTCCTCCTGCGAACGCTCCGCCTCTCCGCAGTTCAGTCTGCCAGGCGTACGAAGTTGAGGTTCCTCAGGCTACCTTACCGCGTTCTGAGTTGCCAGTTACCAGCGGTGTGCAGCAACCTCCGCCTCCTCCTGCGAGAGCTCCGCCTCACCGCAGTCCAGTCTGCCAGGCGTACGAAGTTGAGGTTCCTCAGGCTACCTTACCGCGTTCTGAGTTGCCAGTTACCAGCGTTGTGCAGCAACCTTAACCTTCCTTAAGGCAACCTCAGCAATGGGAGCAGGAGTCTTATGCCTTACTTCCTCCGCTTCCGCTTGCGGTTCCACCAGCGAGGCAACAATCTCTTGAGGTACGACAACCTCTTCCATCAATGAGGCAGCCACCTCAGCACTCGCTGCAGCGACCTCAAGCGCAGCCGCTACCTCAACTCTCGCTGCTCACACCTCAGGAACCTTAACTCGTTCCTCAGGAACCTGCTACTGCGCATCTGCAACCCTTACAGCAAGCGCAACTCTTGAGGCAGCAACCTCATGCTATGAGTCAGCCACCTCAACGCATGCATCTGCCACTTTTTCCTCATCTTGAGCTTCTTCCCATTCAACTTGGGAATAACAAATGACAATAATAACACCTCATTACTTTCATAACTTGCATTTGTAATCATATACATGTATGCCTACACAAACATTATGATAATGGAGGTTATTTGTATTACTTACATAAAAATATATATGTATTCCTTGCAATATATTTTTAACAAATCGCAAAATATGGCAAAAATATCTTCTAAACAAAAATGAATCATGAGTTATGAATGTAAGGTAATATTATGTTGATATTAAACCCCATGCAAGCATGCATGAAGTAATGCAGTGTTGCCAACAGGGCGAGTTTCCCTTTCCTGAGGTGAAGTAGATTATAGTACATTTAGTGTAGCTTAATTCTACGATTATCATGCCGGCTATCAAATTCATCAACAAAACAGTCTAAATCAATTCCCTCGGCACGTGCACTTTCAATGGACGGTAATGCGATATTACTCACTCTAGCACTGGTCATGGAATTTCTGAGAAATGTTACACGCCATGCAACACGCTCTGCTTACCTTACAGCATGCTCTACATACAGCATGCTCTGCATACAGCATGCTCTGCATACAACATGCTCTGCATACCTTACCGCATGCTTCTCAGTCACACATCTTTGGTTGTTGCCAACTCACTAGACTGTCAAGCAGTTTCATAACGTTGCCTTCTAGTCTGCTGCTTTTGCACCAGTGAAACCCTCACTGAGAGAACTTAGCTTTTCTCGGATATGGTCCCTGTAGATGAGAAAGTGCTTTTCTCCCTCCTTCTGATATTCCCTTGAGGACTCTGTCATTTGGAGAGGAGCCTTTAGCTGCGTAGCCTCCTATGGACTTTTATTTAAGCATAACATGCTCCCAGGGAAGGTAATGGTTCCACTTCAGTCGCTAACCCCGTCTGTTACCACACCTGCTCCCATAGACCTTGAGCTGTGTTGCAAGACATACAGTCCAAGCTTAGTCCTTGTTAGAGGATTTTTTTGTTTACGGAGTCAGTGTGTCACTGGGAAGACGTTCAACAACCAGCAGAAGTGACTTGTTGTGACGCAGTGCGGCAACCTCAGCAACCCGATAAGGAGTTGTCTGTACGACCCAGACAGTCTAGACAGCTTCGGGTTGTCACTGTACTTCCTCGCTTCCCCATGGTTGACAGTTCACAGACTGTGCAGCAGTACCATGATCTTGTGTCCGGCTCCGTCAGACGACTGGCTTTTAAGAGCTCCCACAAGTCGTCGCTGTCTGGAGATTCTCAGATGGACTATGGATCTGACCAAGGAACTGGGCCTCCTGGTCAATTTTGAGGAGTCTCAGCTCGTCCCATCCCAGACCATTGTCTCCCTGGGTATGGATCTTCAGAGTCGAGCTTTTCGGGCTTTTCCGTCGGCCCCAAGGATCTTCCAAGCCCTAGAATGCATCCAGAGCATGCTGAGAAGGAACCGATGCTCAGTCAGGTAGTGGATGAGTCTAACAGGGACACTTTCATCGCTGGCCCTGTTCATCGTGTTAGGGAGACTCCACCTCCCCCCCTTCAGTATCATCTAGCTGCTCACTGGATAAAGGACATGACGCTAGAGACGGTCTCAGTTCCTGTTTCCGAAGAGAGGAGGTCTTCTCTCGCGTGGTGTAAGAACAGCTTTCTTCTCAAGGAAGTCTATCTTTGGCTGTTCAGAAACCCGACCGCCTTCTCCTCTCGGACGCATCAGACACGGGCTGGGGTGCGACTTTGGACGGACAGGAATGCTCGGGAACATGGAATCAGGAACAAAGGACACTTCACATCAATTGCAAGGAGTTGTTGGCGGTTCTTCTGGCCTTGATAAACTTCAAGTCCCTCCAGCTTAACAAAGTGGTGGAGGTGGACTCTGACAACACCACAGCCCTGGCTTACATCTTCAAGCAGGGAGGGACTCTTTCGTGAAGTTGTTCTAGATCGCAAGGGACCTCCTCATCTGGTCTAAAGATCGAAAGCTCACGCTGGTAACGAGGTTCATTCAGGGCGGTATGAATGTCATGGCAGATCACCTCAGCCGGAAGGGTCAGGTCATCCCCACAGAGTGGACCCTTCACAAGAATGTTTGCAGCAGACTTTGGGCCCTGTGGGGTCAGCCAACCATAGATCTGTTCGCTACCTCGATAACCTAGAGACTCCTGTTGTATTGTTCTCCGATTCCAGACCCAGCAGCAGTTCACGTGGATGCTTTTCTGCTGGATTGGTTCCATCTCGACCTGTATGCATTCCCGCCGTTCAAGATTGTCAACAAGGTACTTCAGAAGTTCTCCTCTCGCAAAGGGACACGGCTGACGTTGGTTGGCTCCGCTCTGGCCCGCGAGAGAATGGTTCTTAGAGGTACTGCAATGGCTGGTCGACATTCCCAGGACTCTTCCTCTAGGAGTGAACCTTCTACGTCTACCTCACGTAAAGAAGGTACACCCAAACCTCCACGCTCTTCGTCTGACTACCTTCAGACTTTCGAAAGACTCTCAAGAGCTAGGGGCTTTTCGAAGGAGGCAGCCAGAGCGATTGCCAAAGCAAGGAGAACATCCACTCTCAGAATCTATCAGTCTCAAGGGGAAGTCTTCCGTAGCTGGTACAAGACCAATGCAGTTTCCTCAACCAGTACCACTGTAACCCAGATTGCTGACTTCCTGTTATATCTAAGGAAAGTAAGATCCCTTTCAGCTCCTATGATCAAGGGTTACAGAAGTATGTTGGCAGCGGTTTTCCGCCACAGAGGCTTGGATCTTTCCACCAACAAAGATCTACAGGACCTCCCTAGGTCTTTTGAGACCTCAAAGGAACGTCGGTTGTCCACTCCAGGCTGGAATCTAGACGTGGTCCTAAGGTTCCTTATGTCATCAAGATTTGAACCTCTCCAATCAGCCTCTTTTTAGGACCTCACATTAAAAACTCTTTTCCTCGTGTGCTTGACAACAGCTAAAAGAGTAAGTGAGATCCACACCTTCAGCAGGATCATTGTTTTCACATCTGAAACGGCTACATGTTCCTTGCAGCTCGGTTTTTGCTAAACGAGCTTCCTTCACGTCCTTGGCCTAAGTCGTTCGAGATCCCAAGCCTGTCCAACTTGGTGGGGAATGAACTGGAGAGAGTACTTTGCCCAGTTAGAGCTCTTAGGTACTATCTAAAAAGGTCTTAACCTTTACGAGGACAATCAGAAGCCTTATGGTGTGCTATCAAGAAACCTTCTTTTCCAAGTTCTAAGAACTCAGTTTCTTACTATTCAGGCTTCTGATTAGAGAAGCACATTCTCATCTGAAGGAAGAAGACCTTGCTTTGCTGAAGGTAAGGACACATGAAGTGAGAGCTGTGGCTACTTCAGTGGCCTTCAAACAGAGCCATTCTCTGCAGAGTGTTATGGATGCAACCTATTGGAGAAGCAAGTCAGTGTTCGCATCATTCTATCTCAAAGATGTCCAGTCTCTTTACGAGTACTGCTACACCCTGGGACCATTCGTAGCAACGAATGCAGTAGTAGGCGAGGGCTCAGCCACTACATTCCCATAATCCCATAACCTTTTAACCTTTCTCTTGAATACTTTTTATGGGTTGTACGGTCGGCTAAGAAGCCTTCCACATCCTTGTTGATTTGGCGGGTGGTCAATTCTTTCTTGAGAAGCGCCGAGGTTAAAGGTTGTGATGAGGTCCTTTAGTATGGGTTGCAGCCCTTGATACTTCAGCACCTTAGAGTTGTTCAGCCTCCTAAGAGGAACGCTGCGCTCAGTAAGGAAGACGAACTTATTTAAGGCAGAGTAATGGCTCAAGTCGACTTCCTTACCAGGTACTTGTAATTTCATTGTTATTTGGAATAACTGATAATATGAAATACGGGATACTTAGCTTCTTGATATACATGTACACTGGTTTTCACCCACCTCCCTGGGTGTGAATCAGCTACATGATTATCGGGTAAGTTTAATATTGAAAAATGTTATTTTCATTAGTAAAATAAATTTTTGAATATACTTACCCGATAATCATGATTTAATTGACCCACCCTTCCTCCCCATAGAACCAGTGGACCGAGGAAAAATTGAAGTGGTGTCAACAAGAAGTACTGCAGTACCTGGCCACAGGTGGCGCTTGTGAGTACACCCCCCTCTTGTATAGCGATCGCTGGCGTATCCCTTCCGTAGAATTCTGTCGGGCAACGGAGTTGACAGCTACATGATTATCGGGTAAGTATATTCAAAAATTTATTTTACTAATGAAAATAACATTTTTGTGATCAAGGCTTCTTCTACAGCCAGGGACACTGCCAGCTTAGCATTTTAGTTCTTACCTCTGCTTAGATCTATGATGTTGGTACTTTTCCACATCCTGTATTTCTTCTTTCTTTGGCTTACTCATGTGGCTGCTTCTGAACCTCCTGCCACTGCTCCAACATTTCCAACTTCCACCTGTTGCTTCTCCAAATGTGACTTCTTCCCCTTCCACAAAAAGGATTTAAAATACCTCATCTCTTGAGCAGCTGATGTTTAAGGCTATTTATAACATGACTCCATGCATCTCCTTTTTTACCATGAATCCTGTTGTCCTCCAATCTAGAATTCCTTTGCTGGCAACTCCTGCTTTAGGTAAGATTTCTATCTTTTACTTGAGCATTAGGAGAAAAAAATTAAACAAAAAATCTATAGGCTGAAACATAGGACATCTGATGAAAGAAAACAATTTGGACAGAAAAGATGAAAAATCTTTTATTTCAAATTGAAAAGAATAAAGGTGGTACAATGATGAGAAAATACAGGCCTACAATATTAAATGGGACTTGACCAGCAATAACTAGCCAAGAAAAAAAAGGTATGACGGAAAAAAAAAACGCTCACTTGTTGGACACTCCTATATCAAATACAAAGTCACCAGGAACAGGTTATTCAGTAAGCCCCCACATTAAGAACAAAGATATAAGATAAAAAAATCTCTTTAAAAATACTGTCCCATCTTGTTTATGATGCAAAAATTTCAAACTGCTTCCATCAAGACAGCCTTTTCGTTCAAAGAAAGGTTCAAGCTAAGGAGAACCCAGCAACATTGTGGTTCACTATCTACACAATAGGTCACTTGTCTCTGGGGACTAGTACATGTAACAATAACCATGGAAAATCACTGTCAGATAAAAGAGGCAATCACAACGTGATGCTAACACAACTGTCAGTGATAAGAGTGATCACACAATAGAAGTAACACATGATAAATGGAATCCAGCCTCTATCCTAATTTCCACGAAAGATCCACTTACTTTCTGTATGCTGGGGATTTCATGCAAGAAAAACACTGCTTAACTGTAATTACCAAGGAATATGGCTAATGTCTTAGTTTACAAGCAGAGCAAACTAATGTGCTCGCTTTCGTATTAAATCCCTACTGGGTGCAGGGTGCCGTTACTTTGTGAAACAAAGAAAGGAGTTTTGAGACAATGGAGATTGGCAAGAGCACAAGTTAACAGAAAAAAACATTAAGAAAAATCACAGCCAAACAATTTTCTAGTACTACATTCAAAATTCATATTTTTCCTAAACGGTTATTTTTTCACATTATGAATATTTCTTGAACAAAGATTAAGAACAAACCGAAGAAGTCCGTCTCTCAATAGAATGAGTTAATTTTAAGCCCTATTCTTGATCCATCAAAGACGACACAATATTCTCCAGTGATTTTTCGTACAACTACTATGTTCCCAATCACCAAGTGTTAAAATGTTTGTAGGTGGTTATATTCTAGGGAGAAGTGATTCTGTTCAATTACCTTTGCGTGGGTCTCAGCACAGCTCCTCGGGTATTGACAATAATGATGGCTACAATCACCAAGTGGCTATGCCTATCAGGCTTATGGATAGTATTGTATTTAGATGACTGATTAGTCTTCACCAAATTGTCCATCAATAAGCTTTCACACTGTTGTGGTTTGCGGACTGTGGCCAGATGTAGCA
Organism: Palaemon carinicauda; assembly: GCF_036898095.1. Lineage (NCBI taxonomy): Eukaryota > Metazoa > Arthropoda > Malacostraca > Decapoda > Palaemonidae > Palaemon > Palaemon carinicauda. Next base: position 138,645,612 of record NC_090730.1, read on the forward strand.
CGCAGACTGCTTAGTGTCCGAATGCCGACCACACTCCAATGTTTCATTACACGAAAAGGAACGGTGGAATACCCATAAATCTGGGTAAAAAGTAAACAATCAAGAATGAACTGGGCATCACCCATTAATTTAGTACTGGGTAAGGGGACCTAGCTAGAACCTTACTTCCTTATTAATTTTTCTTGGGTTCCCCGTATTTCTTCTCAGTGCTATGCACTGAGTCCTAAATAAGAGGAGCAGTATGCTTTCTTGGTAAGATTTATTTTTTTGTAATTAAAGGTAATTCAACATTAGGAGAGGATATGAAAAACAAGCAATAATACTAAAGTAATAAAAAAATTCTAAATTGATAGTTGAGAAGGGGACATATTTGTGTAGTGGAAAGAAACGCTGTTTACAAAAACAAAAACAAAAATTTATTTTGAGAAAGAAAAAAATAGATACAGGGATGAAAAAATGTAGGTCTTCAATATTGAAGGAACTTTGACCCGTAATAACTTGACTAGAAATTAAAATTTAAAAAAAAGACTTACCATAGAAAACTATCTGCCCATGGGCACACCCTTACTATTAATACACTGTACTCACAACCTGGGATAATTTAAAGATGGTAACCTACAGTACAGTGGAACCTCTACATACGAATTTAATCCGTTCCAGAACCAACTTCGGATGTAGAAAATGTTCGGTTGTCGAAACGAATTTTCCCATAAGAATACATTGAAATAGGTTTAATCCGTGGTCGAGCCCAAAAACCTATGATAACTTCTTAATAAACTACTACACATAATTTTCCCATGAGAATAATGAACACTAAATTAGATAATAGACATGTAAATAAGAAGAATAGACATGTAAATAAGAAGAATTAGCAAAAAATGATAAATAAGAAACGGGTTTTTAGCGTCACTTTACCTTAGAAACTCCAGCGCAGGTGTTGTTAGTCTTGCTACGCAGAGAGGAGACGGACGGGCGGCGAGGAGGTAGAGAGGTTAACTACGATAAACGTACACTACCGTAACTTATTCTAACTTACACTAAGTGAACTTTAACATAACTTAGCTTTTTTTTTTTTTATAATTTATATTTTTTTTTACATTTTCTTTTTTTCTTTTTGATGATTAATTTTAATCACTTTCACTCTCTACACTTAAAATTGATTGAATTTTTTTCTCTTCACTCTTTGCTGTTTTCTTTGAACCACTTCCTACCTCTTCATCACGAGTTCGCTTCTTAGTTTTTTAAAGAAGCTATCGATAGAAAGTTGCTTGGTACAGCTTTTCAGAATGTTTCGAAAATAAGTTAGGGAAACATCATCAAACTGCGCAGCTACACGACAAACCTGCAATTTCTTTGGATGGTATTTGTCGATGAAGTCGACCACGTCTTGATATTTTCCTAACACCTCTTTTATTTGCGCGGAACTTATTGCAAGTTCACTCATACGGACGCCACGCTCATGCTTTTCAATAATTCCTTGCTTTACTTCTAAAGAAAGCATTCCCTTATTCCTTTTCTCACCACTACCACTACCACTTGCGAAACTAAGCCTTTTAGGACCCATGATTTTCGTAAAATACCGTAAAAGGATGAATGTAAAAAATCACGATTAAAACACAATTAATAGCAGAACGCACAGGGCACAACCACATAAAGCCAACGAGAACAGAGGACTAACCCAAGCCACGCTAATTGAGGGTCCCTCCGAGGTTGAAGTGCTGCCTTCTATTGGCGGAAATAAAAAACACATCAGGCGCTATGAGCACCGACTACGCATACGAGTATTGTTTACTTCGGGTGTCGAAAAAAAAATTCGGGTGTAGAGTAGGAACGTGTTCGAATTGTACTTCGCGTGTCGAAAAATTCGGATACAACCGGTACGACGAAAATTGCTACTTCGTGTGTCGAAATAAAATTCGGGTGTAGAGTCAAAAATTTGCTCGAATTTTACTTCGGATGTTGGAAAATTCGGATGTAGATACGTTTGTGTGTAGAGGTTCCACTGTATATGAAAATGCAAGCTACTGGACAGTATCAAAATAAACTTAGAAAAGATCAACAACCCTAGTACATATGTGTGTGCAGCATAGAATTGTCTTCCCCCTCCTTCAAACTCACTGGAAAAATACACAGATCCTTCGCAGGCATCATTTCATCACAGCCAGGCTAATTCACAATAATTTTCATTCCTGTCTAATATAGGCACATTTGGGAGTTTTCTTTCAAAATGAAAATTCAAATGTCTGCATAATGCTTCACATGGAGGTCAAAGGCTATGGTACGTTCATTTTATTTTCTTTATACTGTTTACTGAACAACACAGACATTCCACAGAAGCTAACTCTCTCTAAGTTTTTTCACATTATAAACTACACTCTTATATGCAAAGTATGTGTCTCAATTATGTTTTCTTGTGTTTTGTAAAGTGCAGCTTGAGTTAATACAAGAGTGCAGACAGCAGGTAAACACTTTCATTGAGGAAGGATATCACCCTATAATAAATTTCTAGCATATGATCTAACAGTGTGTTCAGGGCACCGCTACTCTCGGCAAGATTTGGGTTTATCACACAGCACTTGGACATTGCCAGTCATAGTCTGACCAGCGAAGTAAACTGGTGCAGGATTATGAAATATTATTCTCATGCTAGTTGGCATTGTTACTCCCATATTCAAATACTTGTAACAGCTATTCTCTCACACCTCTACTTGACCTCCTACTAAGTAAAGGATATTGCTGCCATTACCTGTTAAAAGAAACAATAACAGATTAGGTTATTTTTAAGGGGCCGCTTGAAGCTTATTAACTAAATCTTACAATTAATATTAATGACAATTTTGAATGTAACGTATTGTTCGTAACACAAACCATAAAGTTTTTTTCACACAAACCCTTATTCATTGTAACACAACATACCTATACCCCCTACAGTGCCATGCTTTTATGTTTGCTCATCAGAAATGGAAGAACCTGTTGCTTCTTCCTCTCCTGTTGGGGCACAGGAGCTTTGGGCTCCTTGGCTTCTGAGGAGTCCTATTTTCAAGCTATTGCCCCTTTCTCTACGGAGTTTTACACCTAACCGATCTCTCCCCAGGTTTGCGTGGGAGGGATGGTACACACGATGTATCATAAATTCTTCCTTCCTCAAGAAAATGTTTTGGGGTGAGGGTCAGGTGTTTACCTCACTTGTTCTTGTTTTTAATTGGATACTTTATGTATGTTCTTCAGTGACTTTTGGGTCATAGAACTTATGGCATTTGCTTCATTCCAACATATGATACATATAGCTGATAGCAGGATCGTAAGCTTCTATGCCTCGTACTAAAAACTCTTTTTAAGGGTTGGGTTTTGGTACAGCGCTGCTCCTCTTACAAAACTATGCAGAGGAGTCTGTCAAAGTCTCGAAAGACTGCTAGATTCGCCATTCTGTTCATCAATGACCTCTTCGACGTCTGTATTGTGGTATGAGCTCTGAAAAGGAGCATGTAACAGAAACAGTTGAACTATTTACCTTGTGACTTGAAGGTTACTATGGCTAGAAGAACAAGCGTAAGTTCCGATTATGTGGATGCCGATCATATGGTTTCTTATCTCCTAATTCCCGATTGCATGATTCCCAGTCACGGATACTATATTAACTACTTCTGGATAGAGCTCTTGGTCCTTTACTTTTCTTATTATATACTCAGGATGTGTAGTTTGGTCTTGAAAACAAGCTTGTGGCTTATGCTGATGATATTACCCTATTGGCACTAATATCATTCCTGAATGTAGACCGGTTATTGCCAAGTCTCTTTAACAGATTTAGCTAAAAATAGTAGTGGATGCAAACTTTCGGTGATGAGATTAACTACTAACAAAGCTCAAGTAATATTGTAAGTAGATCAAGGGTATTGAATCCTTCCCACACAGATATTTTCATTGACAATTTTTCATCAACTACTTGTAACTTATTTAAAATTTTATGCGTAATTTTTTATTGCAAATTAAAAACATATATGGTCTGAATCTTCTAGAATTTCAAAGAAAGGACATATTGAGAGTTGAGATTTCTTGAGCTGCATCTATCCTGAGAGACTATCTTAAATAAATTAGTTTGCCATCCATCTTTGGAATATTTGTAACCTGTATCATTAGCAAATGACTAATCTTATCTTGTAAGACGAAACCTTGCAGTCTATTAGATTCCATATTCTATTTCTGGATATGACAATTAGTCACTGTCATTCAATTAGCTCTCTTTGCATACTGTATGAGGAATTGGTTAAGACAAGTGAAGTCGAGAATTTGAACAAATGCTTAGAAGTCAAATATAATGCTTGGACACAGAATTGGAAGCATAACTAGCCTTAAATAAGTAAAATAGTAGATATGGAAGATGCAGGACAAATACAGGTAGGAAAGCCCAGGTACTTGAGATGAAATAAGATTCATGATGACTTATTCCTGTTGGAAGCTCAGGAAGACTACAGTAAGAGGATTTTTGGAATTCATATCACGTCCAGCCTTGTAATATTCCACACAGCTGAAGTTTTAAGATATGAAAAGCTGCCATTATGATGTAGGAATGAGTAGTAAATAAAATGGCTGCCAAGGTTGTTTAAGATATGTCTTATGATCTCTGGTGTGACTTTCCACTCCCATTATTATTCTCTTTCTGTTAAAGCTGGTAAGACGAGGACCACATGTTGTGAGAAAGGTAGAGTAATTATTGAATATAAATTTCTAACCCTGCAATTTGTAGTGTTCTCCCAGTTGCATGGAGGCATTGAATGGCTTCACATTCTGTAGTATTGGTCCATTTAGCTAAAATTTATAAAATCCAATATCCAGTATCTGATCAGAACTTAAGATCTACAGTACTTATAATTTGGTGAACTGCAATGTTGTAGCTTATTGATATACTGTACTCTTTAAATAAATCTAATAATTTTTCATTCCATTTTATCTCTTACCTTGTGATGCTACATGTACCTTTTATCTGTTTTCAGGATCCCATTTATGTATTAGAAAACAGCCTTCCTATTGACTATGAATACTATTTAACAAACCAGTTAAGTAAACCTCTCATCAGGATATTTGAGCCAATTTTAGGAGAGAAGGCAGAATCACAATTACTAAGTAAGTATTAAGTATTTTATATTTATATATGTTTGTGCACTTTTTTTTCAAAGTGACAACTGTTGGAATAAGTTTTTCAGGGTTGTTGCTGACTTGATATTTTTGGTTAATTGGAAATGGAAGTCCATCCCTTCCTAAAAGTGCTGTTTGGGCTAGTTTCAATATTCTTCTTTGGACTTGGTATATAAGTATTTTTATTCTTTATAAATGTGTAGTTTTGTTTTTTCTCTGTTAAAACCTTTTAATTTTCTTGGCCTTGCTAAGGAATGCCTTGGTTGTGAGCAAGCATTTAAAGTGCCATAGTTAAGTTATGTGACTGGAAACTGTCTTCGAAAATAAAAGTTGAATATTCTACATAATGCATTGAATTATACATTCTAGAAGAATATAAAAGGCTGATTAAACTTTCTAAAGCTAGATTTTGTGATAAACACAATATCTTTTGAGGTTAGAAAGCTCTTGTTAGCACCAGAGGTTTGAAGGGTGCTGTTGGTCTACAATTACGAAGCTTTCAAGGGCAATTATTTGTGTTGTCTAGATACTTACACCCTAACAGGGTCAGCTGTAGTGCGGTCTTCTAAAAAGATTTTTTTAGAACAAGACAGAATTTTTTTGGGAAAAGAGTACATCTGTAGGGTGACTGGAAATTTTCTGTATCAAAAGTGTTAGTTATGTTGATAAATTGAAAGTTTTGAAAATTTCAGTCTTATAATTTTGATTAATTTTTTTTCCTAACAGAGGGTGAGCACACACGTTCCAGAATCATCACCCACAGCAAAATTGGAGCAATGGCTAAATTCATCACAAAAAAAGCTTCATGTGTAGGGTGCAAAGTTCCTCTAAGTAGTGCATCAGATGCATTATGCAAACATTGTAAGGTAATTATATTTATGATCACAGCTTTCAAGAAGAATTTTACAATTAAACTAGTGGATAATTATAATTTTGGATTCTTTATGTAAGACCTTAAAATATATGATGAAGTAGATTATATTAACTTTCAAATTTAAATCTTTTTGGAGATTTTTATAATTAGGGATAAATACTCTTGACTCTCAAGCAGTGTTCCATACAGCTTGTTAGTTAATTCAAATAGATATTAGTAATGGGACTGCATGTAGTATACAGATAAATGTTTTACCTTTGAAAAATCTTGGAATTTTGTAAAAAAAAAAAAAAAATGAGTTATGAAAAAGTTTATTACTGTAATACAGGTATGTAAAAATTTTCAATAGAATGCATATTTTCTAGATTCTTTCATGTCTTAGGCTACCATATTGTTTAGAAGAATGGTTACAGTTACTAGATTTATGATACTATCCCTGTTTTACATATGAACAAAATCCATATAAATCTTGAAATGGAATATCCATCAATACAAATGATACATCTACCAGATGAATGTTGAAGGCATTATCCAAAATTTAAAGATTTCCCCTAGTCTTGCAATTCCTGAGAGAATCAAGTTCAATGTTTTATGCAAAATTAATGTATTAATCCACTACCTACCAGTTTTTTTTCCGGAATCTTACTCAAAATATTTTTTTATCGTTTAAAGTTTTTAAAGTAGTATGTTTGTTGTTTGAAATATATATACCATATATTTCCATGTAAAGAGCAACATTTTAAGACTAGTTTTGGATGAAAAAGTCAGGGTTAGCCAATTACACAAGAGATACTTTTGTGATTATGAAAATTTCTACTTTCTCGACCTTTGTTGTGTTGCTAGGATATTCTAATTGCATATTGTTCATTAATAGGATAGTAGTTTGGAAGGAATAACTCAAAATCATATAATATGCTCATTTTAATTACAGCATATAGTTTTATTTTCAAGTAAAATAAGAATATTTACTGGTAATTTTATCTTTATTTATTTTTAGTGCTCGTTCTCCAATGTGTGAACTTGTCGATAGGCTAGCCTAATTGTCCGTAGCTCAGAATTTTCCGTATTTGTAATTAATTTTTCTACTTATATAGTAGTTAGGAAAGATTGACTTAACAGCATATAATATGCTAAGTATAATCATATACTGTAGTTGTGTGTTTAAGTAAAATAAAAAGAATAAATTTTATCTTTATTACAATACTTCCGTCATCAAAAACACTTGTTTCGGACAACTAGGATTGTTTACAATATTAGCCAAGAGATGGCGGTAGATGGTTGTTGTCCGAAACCTTAAAATTTGCTGGTTACCGGTACAGTAGCTTTAGGCTACCTTGGTATACTGTACAGGAAAGCAATGATGCTAACAAGTTTAAATAAAGAAAAAAAATTTATTTGATAAACTTGAAATTAAAAACCATCCAAATTAATACTGCCATTTGAAATATTAAAGTGTCTCAAAAAATTCATCTGGACAGCATCGTCATGGGGATCATCTTCGTTGCTTTTGTTTGCACTACTAGCACTGTCATCCTCAAATAGTGCATTGTTCTATGTTCTGTCAAAATCATTTTAAATGCTTTTACTGTATACTTAAAAAATCAAAAGAAAGACTATTTTATATCATGCTTTGGAAAAACATGCCACCTAAACCCGAAACGGTTGCTTTGTTTATGTTCTGTCTCCAATCATAATGAACAGACGAACGCATTTACACAATGTATATAGGTTAGCTTTTGCAGCAATAGATATCTTACCAAGTATTGGTTATGTAATATTGATAATGTTATTAATGTTGTTTTATCTATTTTATCCGGAGAAATTCAAATGAAATTGAATAAGATGGGTTTTATTGCATGTTTTTCCTAAAAAATCTCCTACAACAAAATGTTTTGTTTACGTTTCATCGCTGATCATAACGAACAAACTAACACATTTACACATGCAGGTGATAACTAATGATACTAAGAGCTTTTAGTAAAGATATTATATGTGGTAAACTATTTATAATAAAAGTGTAGTAACATAAGGCTGGCCTTGAAATTGCTGTTCGCTATTACATGCAGTATATGATAAACAAAAATTTTATTAAAGGAAATTATGGGGTTCACCCTTTACATGGTGTCGCCCTTTACACAAGAATACATGGTAATCTGAAAAATATATCTGTATGACTAGGATGTAATTAATTTTGATAAGGAAATATAAGCCTATTTTTTCATCTATAATAGTTTTAATGGTCTTGTATTAATGTTCATTAGAAATATTGAAATTTTATCCTTTTGTTGTCGATAATGTTTTGAGAAATGATACATATTGGGTAATTCATTTCCTTTATTTGTACTGAAATAGGAACCCCCCCCCCAAAAAAAAAGAAAAAAAAAAAACTGCATTTTTTCCTATGGAACAGATATATTTACCAGGAATCATAAGCTACACATAACTTTCTTCTCCGTATTACAGTGCTAAAAAGAATATTGCAAACCTTTTGATTCATTCATTTAGATTTTATTAATTATGGTTGATCTGTATTAGATTCATAATTTACTGTAGCATTTGTACCATAAGTTATTTTCTGTTGTTGTATTACAAGATTTACAGACAATGATACCTTTTTCCATCAATTCCTACCTCATCTTCTTCCAAAAGTTATTACTATAATCTTAATCATTTATAAACCAGAATCACTGTAACTTATAAATATCATTACACTCATTATTACCTCTATAATGTTTGTCAATATTTATTATGCTTAGGTCGACGGAAAATGTAAAAAACCACGAGTAAACAAATACTGTAGCTCTTTAAAGTCTTAGTGATGTCTTTCATATGACCAATCCTTTGTTTGTATGACAGGTTAGTAAAAGGAAAGGTAGTAAAACGCATAGTAAAGACAGTAATGATTTGGGCTGTGTATTCTCTAATGTATCAGACTTGCCTGGGTACAAAAAAATGTGTTTAATAGGTAATGTTTGGCTTATATGTTTATAAGTTTTCTTGTTTAAATCAGGCTTAAGGTTAAGTGTTACTTTGTTATGTCAAGAAATTTATAAAAATATGAGTACTATATTTTACAGTAATACAGAATAGGAGAAAAATTCATCGGATTTGAAATTTTTACATTTTATGTTTTTGGAGCTTGTTACTCTGCCTCTTTTCGCAACATTTCTTTGCCAGAAGTAACACTTCAAGTAAACAAGTTATTTGAAAAAATAGACTCAGTTGTCTTGAATGGTAAATGGTGTAAAAGGAGATTTTTATTGAAAGAATTGGTTTTGGTGTAGTTTAAAATCACATTTGCTGGTATAGAGAAGTTGAAATGTTCAGAGTTTCTTTGATCTAGTCAGGTAATGTTTTCAGTTGATCCTATGACATCAAGTTTTAATTATTGTGATTTCCTTTTTAGATAAATCTTTTCCTAATTATATTGATAAATGGTATATGAGTGAAGGCTATTAAAGTCCTTTTTTAATTGATAAAGTTAGACTTAGGTGTTTATTTAGTCTACATCATATGGATAATCATCAATGTACCAGATACCTCAGCTATTTTTGAAGATAGAATGTTGGTCTAATATGTAGTCATAAACATTACTGTATATTTTTTAATTTGGAATGGATAAAGCTGACTTTGGAGGTGTTTTACTGTGTTTGTGTACAATTGTGGAATTTGATACTTTTATGCTTTCATATTTAGTATTCACTATTTTGGTTTGAATTTTACCTTCACGGTGGCTTGTATTAAAAGACATACAATAGTAAGACTTATGATTTTAGAGACTTTAAAGGCTTCTATATTATTTGAGGTTACCCTTGTATGTTATTTTTTTACCATATTATTCTTGCAATGCATCCATATATGCACTTTCTAAATATTTAATCAAATTGAATACATTCAGCTGCTTACATTTACTCATTGATTTGTACACAAAACTTTGATGAACTAGGCCATTGAGTTTCATAAGTACTGTGCTGTACAGGTTTATATAAATTGAAGATGGTCTACAACTAGTGAACTTTCTAACAACAAAAAAATAGTAATGGAAAGATGTCCATATGTAAGAATATTTGAGTAGATTTTTGTTGTCTTTTTGTTTTTTTGTAGTTTTATTATATGTAAATACCACCTAAAGCTGCAGAAATTTAAGATTATTAGATACAATCTTCATCATTTACAAACAAGATGTTATGATGTACAATGTTATTAATGCTTGTATTAAGAGATTTGTTGATATTTCTTAAATAGTATCTGAAAGTAATTTTTAAATTGTATGGTTATTTATACTTTAATTAAGTTTTATTAGAATAGAATATTTGTTCTTTAGCATTTAATTTGAGTTAGGCTTCAGAAGCTATAAGTTTTTTAAAGGTTTAAATAAGGTATAGTTGCCATCATAAGGTGTATAATAGAAAGATGATTTATTTTCTTTTCTGTTATTATTATGAGTAATTCATATTTATTTTAGGCAAGATTGAATTGTAATAATAGATAATTCAACTAGACGTTTTAGTTAGGGTAAGATGGAAAATATATATGGTATAGTACCTTGTAATATAATGATTCATAATTTTTATAATAATTTTTTCTTTCTAGCTAAAGGAAAATGATATTTACATAACCCAAATGGAGACACTTGGGGCATTAGAAGAGAAATTTGCAAGGTTGTGGACTCAGTGTCAGAGATGTCAGGGATCTATTCATGAAGAAGTGATATGTACAAGGTAAGAAATACTAGAACCTTTCAACAATTTAGAGAACATCTCGGTTTCTGTTTGACCATTTCAGAACCCTTTTTCAAACACAAAATTTGTATCTGGAATTGTTCCACTCAACATAATCTATAATTATCATAAATTATATGCAAATTTATGTGCGACTAACCATCTCAGGCCCCATGGTGTATGTATAGATACCAAAATGTTGCAAAAATGGTACACAATAAGCTAAAATGTTTAAAGCTATGTGTTGAGGCTGTTTACTGGGAGATATATGCAAGAGCTGAGTGTAGTTACCTTGGTTTCTGTATTATTAGGTTGCTGGCATCACATTCCTTGACTCACATAGGTTCCAAGAAGTCACAATTGTTATTCAAATAGCTAAGATTATTTTTTTACCAACCAAAACATTTCTTCTAAGATATTGTGTATGTGAAAGATTTATTCAAAATAGGAAGTGTTTAACATTGTGTTCATTTATGTACTGATTGAAATATGGTCTGTACCAATGAGATGGCTGATTTTATTCCTTTTAACATCACTAAAAGGTCTTACTTATAGTGCTTCAAAGCCCCAGAATGAGTGAATTCCCAAATTTTATGCATATTTGTATGGTATTTTCAAATATCACTCTCAGGGACCAGTCTAATTTCTGTGTCCTTGATCCCATGAAAAGCATGAATAATTCATTGTGGCCATATTTTTTTTGGAAATTCTTCTCCCAATTTTATTTGCGGATTACTTTAAGGTGCATTGGATTACCTTAAGGTGCATTGTTTCCCATGTCCTTTTTCCCAAGATAGATAGATAGATCAAATACGAACATCTAATGCAAATCGGTAACACAGTCCTCTCAAGTGCTCTTATAACCTTTTGCCATAGTATGGGCTGTAAAGAGAATTCAAAGGAATTTTCAATGAAGCCCTAGTTTGATAGTTCCCAGCAAAAATATGACCAGGTCATTTCATGTGAAGAGTAGCCTTGATTACAAAGAAGGATTCTCTGTGTGATGGTTCCCATTTTTTACTGCAAAGCCATTAAGCAGCTATTTAAGATATACTTGATGGTTGTCGTCGTAAGCATGTACTCGTATCAGAATATCTTAGTTTTCAGTCCCAATAGAAGGTTGAATAGAGAAGAGGGTCATAGTAGGTTAATTATTATTGAAGTGGTGAGCCTACTCGTAAAACCAGTTTGTGCCCTGAATAATCGAAGGCATTGATCACACTGAATCGTAGGAGGTGGTTGTGGTTGATTTGCTCTTTCTGCCCATTGCTGTCATTTAGTTAACAGGTTAGCTTTTCTATTCTCTTTGAAGAGGTCCGTGCCCACTTTAACTTTGCTTCTCCACTCGTTCCTGTTACTTGCTGAAGCTTCGAAGGTATTGGGGTCTATGTTAGCTTTCTTGAGTTAGTCTTTAAATCGAAGCATAGGGTGACCTTAAGGGCGTTCGCCTGTATTTAACTCACTGAAGAGTATTTTCTTTGGTAGTCTTGTGTCCATGCACATCACATGGCCAGACCATCTTAGGCGGTATTTCATAATCATGGCCTCGATGCTGGTGACGTTGGCTCTTTCCAAAACCGCCATATTGGACACATAGTTATTCCATTTGATTTTCATTATTGCTCGCAGTTTTTTCTGGTGGCATTATTCCAGTTTTTTTAGGTCCCTACTATAAAGGGTCCAAGTCTCGCATGCATATAGCAGGGTAGATACTATAATGGTGTTATATACCATCACCTTTGTATGAGTGGTTAGGTCTTTGTTCATGAACACCCTGGTGGATACAGTAGTCTCCCATATGCAGTGTGGTCAGCTTGTAACCTGTTTCCAATCTCTTTGGAGGAGGTGCTCTGGGTGGAAAGGATGCTTCCCTGGTATGGGAAGTGTTCTACTCATTCAATGGTGGTTCCATTCTTTGTGATGTTAGTTGCTGGTGGATTTTCCCCTGGGCCAATATCTTAGTCTTGGCCTTGTTAACTGTTAGGCCAAAATATGTGTAGACAGCATGGAAATTATTGACCGATTCTTGGAGTTCTGCTTGGGTGTGGACTACAGCAGCGTTGTCATCTGCATACTGCAGTTCTGTCCCATTGATGGTGTTGGTGTTGCGCTGGGATTTGATTCTGGCCAGTTTGAAAATTCCTCCATCTAATCTGTATTTTATCTCAATCCTTGGGTTGTTGTAGGGTACATCTTATAGCATGGCAGCTAAGTATAAAGGGAAAATGGTCGGTGCCAATACACTTCCTTCTTTTAGTCCACATGTGATTGGGAAGGGGGTTGACAGGTTGCTTTGGTGTATTACTTTAGCTGTCATCCCATCATGTAGGACTCTGATCATGTCAATAAAAGGCTCAGGGATTCCGAAACTTTTGAGGACACCACATGGCTGTTCTCGGTACGCTGTCGTATGCTTTTTTGAGGTCGCAGAAAATTTAGAAATATATGTTTATTCCGTAACTGGAATACAAACCACGCTATTTATTAGGGGTATTACTTTCGGCAAAGCCGAAATGACGAGCCATTAAAATCTAGCGAGGGTTAACTACCCACACCGCTAGTTAGCGGGGGTTAGGGGGGGTAGCTTGCTACCACTCCCACTCACACACCGGTAATTTAGCTCACCACTTTACTTTTGGCTCGGATGGAGAGCAGTTGTTTCCGCTCTTCCTAATCGCCTGTTCTGGACTACTGCCATTAATTTTTGTCTTACAGCTTCCTTTTTCTTATGTATGTATATATATATACATATATATATATATATATATATAGATATATATATATATATATATATATATATATATCTATATATATATATATATATATATATATATATATATATATATATATATATATATAGAAATATACATACATACATATATATATATATATATATATATATATATATATATATATATGTATATATATATATATATATATATATATATATATATATATATATATATATATATATATATATATACATATATATATATATACATATATATATACATATATATATATATATATATATATATATATATATACATATATATATACATATATATATATGTGTGTGTGTGTGAGTTTCCTTTTCAGTGTTTGTATTGTGCGTGTGATACATTACGACAGGTTCTGATGACACTTGCGCAAGACCAGGACACTTCCCTTCGTTGGGAACGACATCTCCCCCACTGGTCCATCGGTCTTCCCACACCGCTAGTTAGCGGGGGTTAGGTGGGGTAGCTTGCTACCACTCCCACTCACACACCGGTGATTTAGCTCACTTTACTTTTGGCTTGGATGGAGAGCGGTTGTTTCCGCTCTTCCTGCTCGCCTATTCTGGACTGCCATTAATTTTTGTCTTACAACTTACTATTTCTTATGTATATGTATATACATATATGTATATGTGTGTGTATATATATATATATACATATACATATATATATACATATACATATATATATATATATATATATACAGTGAACCCTCGCTACTTCGCGGTTCGACCATCGCAGATTCACCACTTCGCGGATTTTTTCCATAACCCATATATATACAGTAATATATATATATGTATGCATGTATTTATGTATATATGTATGTATGTATATATGTAGGTATGTATATGTGTATACATATAAATATATATATATATAAAGTATATATATATATATATATATATATATATATATATATATATATATCTAAAGTAGGAAGATGTGATGTAGTTCTAAGGGAAAAGTATGGGAAATATGTCTGGGTAATAAGCAAAGCTCTACCTCCAGTTTGTTTCTTCATTATGATCAGAGATAAACGTAAACAAAACATTGGTTGCCATTTTTTATCATGCTTTTTAGCGTGTTTAGGAAATGCATGATATAAAATCGCCTTTAATATTTGTGCCTGTTTTAGTTTAGGGTACTGTAGTACATGCATTAAGTGTTCTGTACATTAAAGGGTAGTTTGTTAACAGTACTACGTACAAGGGAAGGTTTTAAAAGTCTGAATATACATGTTGAATAAATAGGTAAATATGGTGTCACTACTTCGCGGATTTTCACCTATCGCGGCCGCGTCTGGAACCTATCTACCGCGATAAACGAGGGTTCACTGTATATATATATATATATATATATATATATATATATAGAAATGTAAATTTTCCCTTTCAGTGTTTGTGTTGTGCATGTGATACATATACGACAGGTTCTTATGACTCTAGCGCAAGGCCAGGACACTTCCCTTCGTGGGGAACGACCTCTCCCCCACTGGTCCATCGGTCTTCCCGTCGGCATATAACCTCTGACTCGGCTGCCGCAGGGGAATCGTCATCATCTGGACCCTCCTCATTCAACTGTTGTCTTCGCCTTTTCCCTTTTCCTACGGGAAACATGGATTACAGAGCGAACTGAATGTGGCCTCTCAGAGATTGACTACGGTCTTTTTCTTCTCAAGGCCATTCACCTTTCAACGACAGTGTACTAACGGAGGGAGTACCTTTCCCGTTTGCGGGTTAGGTTGCACCTCGATTGTTTTTCTCAATTATTTTAGTGAAATTATAATTGTTTGTAATTTTAACTTTTCAGTTTCTTTTCCGTGGGGAACACTTCCCTTCGGAGGATCAGTGGTTCTCACTATTAGTGAATATTTTTAGCTGATTTAAGTAATTGTAATTCTTATTTTTTTTACAGTTACTATCCGCCCCCCCTTCTCCCGTGGATGTCGACTGGGGAAGGGAGGGGGCAATACTTATTTTATGTTAGTTCCCTCGGTGGTCCTCTTCGGATTTCCTCCCTAGGGAATTTTCTGTTACATAATTTATTTCATTTTTCCTTAGTTAGCTATGCAGTTTTCTTTGTTTGACTAAGAGTGCCGACGAAGCAGAGCTGTTGTGTTCATGCCTGGGGAATCTGCTGTCACTGCCGTCCCTCTTAGAAGTACGCCCGTGACAACATGATCAGCACTTCAGATCATCTTAGAATGCTACCAGGAGGTTCGACTCCTGGGGTTGGACAACTTTCCCTTCCGAAGGAGAGTTTCCTCCCCAGGTGTGATGTTGTTACTCCCTTCCGAGGGAGAACTTCCCACATCTTAATCACGTCATCGACTCCGACTGCTTTTACTGCCTTCGCCTAGACTATTCTCCCCCCCTTGCTGAGCCTCTCTTCCTTCAGGGGCGGAGCATAGTCTTAGGCAAGTCTCTCCTGCAAAGTGATCACCTCTCTCGTTCACGAGAGGGCCCACTCATAGAGACTCCTCTTTGGAGGATCGCTACTGCTGAAGGTAGCTTGCTAATCCACCGGCCCTCATGGGCGTCGTCCCTTCTCTCAGAAGTATGCCTGTGGTAACACCTGATCAGCACTTCATCTTCGAGGAAAGGCGGTTTCCCCCTTCCAAGGGAGAACTGCCTGCATCTTAATCATTTCACAGACTCCGACTGCTGTTGCTGTCTTCGACTAGACTACACTTTCCCCTTGCTGAGTCTCTCTCCCTTCGGAGGCGGAGCATAGTCTTAGGCAAGTCTCTTGCGAAGTGATCACCCCTCTCGTTCGCGAGAGGGGCCACTCATAGAGACTCCTCTTCGGAAGATCGCTATTGCTGAAGGTCAGCTTGCTGGTCCACCGGCCCTCATGGCCGTCATCAGTTCCTGATCGTCCTACCAGCTGACCTACCAGCACAACCTTGCGCTACAGCTAGACCTTGGACTTCGGTCCTGGACTCTTCTTTGGATCGTTCACGATCACCATCGGTGGATGTTCGCCCTTCCAAAGGGCACATCCCACTTCCTGCTTGTCCTGCCAGCTGACCTGTCGACCTACCAGCGCATCCTTGTGCTGCAGCTTAGTCCCTGGAATTCGGTCATGGACTCTTCTGTGGACCCTTCACGGTGGCCTTCGGTGGATGTTCGCCCTTCCAAAGGGCACATCCTAGTTCCTGATCAGCTGACCTGCTGACCTACTAGTGCAACCTTACGCTGCAGTTAGTCTTTGGACTTCGGTCCTGGACTCTTCTTTGGATCGCACCTGCGTGCCAGTGCTATCGTACGCGCCCGCGCTCTCATGCGCACCATTGCTTCCGTCAGTGTTCCGCACGCGCGTACCAGCAGTCTTCCACGCACATGCACCATCCTTGTCCTACGCGCCAGTGCTCTCCCGCGCACCAACGATCTCTGCTCACCAGCTTTCGGCAGTCTTACTCGCACGCGCCCCACGCATTCGCTTGCCCATGCATCCGGCCTTGCGCAACCAGTCACGCGCTTTTGCGCATTCTAGGGAGACTGCACAAAACCCTACACAGTGCCTTACTGCGCGCTAGCGCTCACCTGCGGTCTCAGATCCAGCACTCTCCTGCTCACTTGCGCTCTGAGATCCAGCATTCACCAGTGCGCCAATTCTTCACAAAGAACCAGTGCTTGCTTGTTCGCCAGCGCTCTCCTGCGTAATGCGGTCTCAATTCCAACGAGCCAGCGCTCACCTGCGCCCCAGCGCTCTTCTGCGCATTCACAGAAAACTGCGCTTCAGCAGAAACTGAGCACCAGCATTATCCTGTGTGGTATCGTTCCAGTACTCTCCTGCACACTCGCGCAATAGGCAAAAAGAATAAAACTTTTTGGACAGATCACCATTGCCCCATTCCTGTCCCCACAAACGAATGACATGGCTGCCGGGAAAAGAGGAAAGAGGCTTCACAGAAGGATTCAAAATCCCAAAGATTCCATCTTCCAAGGAGAATCAAAATGAGGAATCCTTGGTCCCTGTCTTCTGAAGTTTTTTCTTGACAGTACCACCGTCAGCAAACAAGAAAGCATCAACAGACTGATTGCTAGATCACTGTTTGCTGATGGCTAGTTCACTGTTTGCTGACCGCTAGCTCGCCAATCACCAGATCACCAATTGCTAGCCTGCCGATCACCGATTGCTAGTCAATAACCAGTCATCAGCTTGCTGATCACTAGATCACCGATGGGTAGCTCATCTTTCTTCGATCATCGAACTCAGCTCGTTGATCTCTGACCAGCCCATTGTCAGCTTGCTGATCTCTAGCTCACCGATCACCGGTCCACGATCAATCACTGATCATCAGTGGCTTACCATCACCAATTGACTATCATTAAACCATTCTGCTGTCTCTCAGGGCTCTCAAACCAGATTACCAACTCATTTATCGCCAACCTACCTTGACTGACTGACCAGACAGCCTTCATCTGCCTGTCAGTTACCATCTTCGGCTCACAGACCGCTGATTCACCGATCATCGACAATTCGCCAGCAGTTTGTGACTCGGACAAGTCAACCTCTATCCGCGGTTCCCTAGATCAGAAGGTATACAACAGACTTCTCGCTACTGGCAGTTTGCCATCTCACCAATCTACTAAAGTGATCAGCAAACGACCGACAACCCTCATCAGCGGCTTGTTGACAGGGGATTACTTGCGAGCATCCTCCAACTGCACAGAAACCATGCTACCCAACCATTAACCATTGATTAACATTCTCCAGACTGATTCTACTCTAAGGAATAGCATCAATCCCGTCAGGGCGCATGGTAGGGTTAAGCGTTGCCTTCCTTCTATTAGTTAAAGGAATTCTCTCTCAGGGAAGAATCCTTACACAGGGTATCGCATCGATCCTTTACGCCACGAGTCAAGACCCCAGCGTCAACAATCTCCCATGCGAAAGGATCTGCAAGGAGCTGTCCCTTTGGGTCGATGTCCACACCATGTTGGAGTTCGGGCAAGGGCTAAGACCTCAGGTCTTCATTTGCACACTGGACCTAAAGGACACATACTGTACTTCCAGGCCCAAACCATCCATCTAGGAGGGTTTAAAGATTCAGTCTAGACAAACAAGAAACACCAGTTCAGAGCACTGTGGTTCAGTCTTTCCACTACACCCATCCTGGTGTCACAGGATCGCTTTCTGTCTCCTCCGTTTTGGGACGACTGACAGACCTTAACAGACTCAGTGGCAACCTTGCATTAGCACCGGAACTTCTGAAGTGATTAAGGTAAACCCGTGGAAGTCTTCCCTACTTCCCTCTCAGAAGACTGGTGTATCTGAGAATGATTCTAGACACCAATCTCCACAAAACTTTCTCAAAACCCGAAGAACTCCCAGCCCAGAGTGACTTGAGTCTGATTGGAATCTGGCCCTCGATCCCCCAGACATTCTGATCCCCATGGGACCAGAAGTTTGGACAAACCTCAAGGGATGGGTGTCAGTCAAGAATCTACGGAGTGGTATAACCTTCTCATCCTTCCCCACCCCTCGGACTTGATGCTGTGCTTAGAACACATCAAAAGAAGAGAAGAGGGACTATAGTGCTGCACCACACGACCTCAGTCCTCTGGACAGCGTCCGAAAGTACGTTCACTTAAATCTCTTAAGATAGGAAGGCCACCTTTCCGGTCCTTCAGCAGCCTCATCGGTTCCTAACTGACCACTCAGTGATGTGATGGGCGACAACACCACACACCACATAGAAGCTCAGATCAACAAGCAAGAAGGAACTTGCTCGCAGCCTCTTTCCAACTAACAGTATAAACACTAAGATGGGCCAAAGTCCGTTCGGTGCCACTATCAACCCGCTTCATTCCAGACTAGAGGAATGTGCTCGCCGACAATCTGTGCACAGCATCTCAGATAAGGTATACCGGATGGTCTTTGGATCACCTTGTAGCTGACAAAGTCCCGACTAGGGATCTGTTCGCAACGCCCCTGAACCTCAGGCTGCCGTTGCTCCCCAGCCCTAGACCCCAAGGCTCTCTGGCAAGAAACAGGCCATCAACGGTGGGGACAACAATGACGTTTACGTCTCGTCCCAGTTTTGTCTGGAAAAGGGCACTCAAGAAGGCTAGAATATCGGTCAGCCTCTCAAGGACTCTCACAACTCCGCTATGGCATTACGCAGAACGGTTTCCAAACCTTCTGCAGCTCCTGATAGTCTCCAAGAGAACCCTCTCCACATCACAGATAATCACACTTCTACACCTACCACAAGCTATAGCTTTGCTATGATTGTACACCTGGAGACTACCCAGCTCCTCTGTTACAGAGGCTGTTGCAAAAAGGTTGTCTAGATATCTGAGGAATTCCTCAGCATCAGTCTACCAGGTAGTATAACGTCTTGTGTGGTTGGTGTCATGGGAAAGTGTCTCTCTCCACTCAATACCTCTATTCCAGCAATAGCGGAATCCTCGAGTATATACAAGAGGAAAAGACCCCCTTTTCACTTTCAACAGGTAAAGATGATCACTCAACCTTGAGCCTTCGCCTTCAAACTGACAAGAAGGGACATCCTCTCATCGCTAGACCTTTCCTAACTCATACGGACTTACAACTTGCCTTTCGCCAGTCGGAATTGAGACCTTATTCTCGGAACATGGTTCAAATTCTCCGGTCTCTAAAGAGACCTCCTTATGTTCCACTTCACCAGGCAACAAATTTTCACCTGGTTTAAGAAGACAATGTTCCTACACACTCTGACAGCAGCCATACAAGTCAAGGAACTTCACGGTCTCTCTTTCGACATCGCCCATTAATGAGAAGGGCGAAAGGCAATGTTCAGTTTCGTCCCCGAGTATGTCACCAGACACAGTCTCCAGAGGTGACGGATCCTACATAAGTCTCCACTTGGTAACGGACGATCTAGATCGTCCGTTACAGTACCCAGGGTAAGGTATGAGACTCTAACTACGACCTACCCTACCTGAGAGCTCTCGCAAAACTGATCTAAGCCTTAATCCTAATGGGACCTCTCTCGGCTACTCAGAGGTTGGTCTCATTTCCTAGGCAATTTACAAATATTGATCTAACTTAGCCTAGGTGCCTACACTTTTACAATTCTAAACTTAAATCTAGCCTTAACATTAAATCAGGAAACACAGCCAACCATTACATGATCCTTCCTTGGTGTTAACAATGGCTGTGTTCCTGCCGGCGCGCTTATCCACTCAACAGAAGATCGTTCTTGGCTCCTGGAGGAACGTCGGGTGGTCAAAACTTCATGGCCGAGAACGCTACGTTACATCACCTCCCCCCGACATACCCATATAATTGGAATATATGGATAGTCCACCCTGCAAGATCTTAATCGACATCAGGTCTAAGTCCTTGACGCTGAGCTTCAGCCTCTGGGCCAGGCTGATCGTCCCCCTGGACAGTACACCCCTCCAGTTCCCTGTGATAGCATGTACCGAGGGTGCTGTTGCCGTAAGCTCTTCGACGGCTCTCTTGACGCAGGTAGTATCGTATTTGGCGATTTTCGCCGCGTCGAAGAACTGAAGGGGACGAACATTGGCGTCCGCGTTTATCTGACAGTCTACTACCATTGACTGTCTGTCTTTCCAGACCACCAGGTCTGGCTTTCGTAGCCCGCTTGTCGTGGCTATGTGGGGTTCGTCAAGGACACTGAACCCTGCTTCAGTGGCCTTCTTCTTAGCATAGATCTTCAATGCATCGTGTCTCTTTATTCGCCATGGCTGAACAGCCGGACAAACCTGCATGATATGGTGCAGGGTGCCAGGGGCGTTGCAGCCAAGATCATAGCGGCTGCTCTGCGGCCTGCCTCTCGCGCTCCGGGCCGGGGTCGTCAGAAGCCCCAACCGGAGTTTGATGGCATTGCAGTAGGTACCGCCCCTCATCATGCGGTTGCCAGCGTCCAACCATTTTGGCCTCAGTCCGAAGGGAGCCTCCCTCAGACCACAGCCGTCTACAGTATTGTATAGCCTTTCTCCCCAGTCCGAGATGGCAGGGGCCCGGTGTTGCTGGACCAGATCGGCAGCAATTCCCGCCACCAACGGATCTGGAGATCGGGCTAGTCTCATATGGCATTCATGCAGGGTCCTGGGTGTGCCCTCGGAAAAGTTATAAATTCCGAGGCCACCCGCTGCTGTCCCTGCATAGAATGCCGGCAGTGGAGTGTCACCAGGAAGGTGGAGACACTTTCTCACAAATTTTCTTACCTCTTTGTCTACCGCCGTTAGGTGGTAGCCCTTGAGGTTCCCGTGGACGGCTACATGGTGCAGCCGAGGTATCAACACCGTTTTCAAGGACCAAAGCTTTTGCTGGGGCTTCAATGGCGCAAGCTGCAGATTCCCCAACTCAGCCTTGGCCTTGCCAATCACTTTCGCCCCGTTCACATTCGTCCCGAGCCCGACATCTATACCGAGGTATTTGTATACTGTACCCCATCAGGGCTCGTGACTGGGATGTTGACATTCCCGAATGTGAATGGGCGGGTATCACAGTACCAGGTCTTCTTTTGCCGATCGCCGACGATACCGGCCGTGGCACACTTCTGCAGGCCGGGCTCCAGGCCCAGCTTTCCAGCTTCATCAAGCAAACTCTTAATTGCTGTTCTTAAACCGACTCTGGTTTGTGCCACGACAACAATATCATCAGCGAAGGCCAAATATTTGATTGCCTCTCCCCGAAGCGTTGCCCCTACGCCCTCGGGGAGGCAGGCGAGTGCTCGATCTAGGGCAAGATTGAAGAGCAGGGGGGACAGTGGATCCCCCTGCATTACGCCTCTAGTGATATTAACCCCGATCCCAGCTACCTCGGTGTTGATACTAGAGTAGAAGTTTCTGAGGTAGTGGGTCGAGTCGTTGTCCAGGCCAGCTGCCCTTAGAGTATCTAAGAGGGCATGATGACTGATGGAGTCGAATGCCTTCTTGAAGTCTATAAAGACCAAGTAGAGGGTCTTCGACTCCGTCTTGGCCTCCTTAATCAGTTCTTGCAACAATAGAAGGTTGCTGCTGACACCCTCCTCAGCCTTGAACCCTTTCTGACGGACCGAGGAGGGGATGCGCTCCGCCAAGCGCTTGCTCAGGATCTTATGCAACCCTCTAGTTACGACTGACGT
This sequence comes from Palaemon carinicauda, assembly GCF_036898095.1. NCBI lineage: Eukaryota > Metazoa > Arthropoda > Malacostraca > Decapoda > Palaemonidae > Palaemon > Palaemon carinicauda. The sequence goes on from NC_090730.1 coordinate 138,668,211, forward strand.
TATTGTAATTGGACGGAAGTCCCCGGCCTCTTGAGGGACATCCTTTTTGGGCAGCAGAGTTGTTCTGCCTGGCGCCCAGTCATATGTGGCTGTTTTGGATTGCAGAATGGTGTTATACAGTTCTGCAATCCGGTCGTTCGTCGCCGCTCTAAAGTCGGCTGCTCTAATGCCGTCTGGGCCCAGCGACGTCTTTAAACTGGTTTTCCTCTTGCACCATTCAATGTCAAGAGTGGTAACCGGTTCAAGAATGGTGCATGGGTGGCGTTGTGCTTCGTCATTCAATAGGCTAGCTGGACTAGGCCTTCCAAAGAGGGCCATCCAGTATTCCACGGTCCCGGGTGGGAACGTGGGACTAGCCAGGGGGTCTTTTCCCAAGATGGCATTCTGGGCAACTCGGCTGCGATTTTTATCCCAGCCTCTTTGAGTTGCCGCATACTCTCTCCTTCTCCTTATATTCCGAGGAATATTCTCTTGCAGCTGTCTACTTCCCCTGCTATTGTTATTCGCTCTTACTACTCTGGGTCTCGATCCAAATATCTCCTCTTTCAGCGAATCTATCTCTTGCAAGATTTCATCTTCACCAGATGTATTTAAGCTCCTTTCGCTGAGAGGAGATGCGTCACTCCCGTCGGGGCTAGACGGGGGAGACCCGCCCGGGGCCAGAGCCGAGGTGGCCACAACCTCAGCTCCGGAGCTGGGGCCGTGACCAGCCCGGCCCCGGTCCAGAGCAGGGCCAGACGTTTGAGACCCGATCCGGGCCAGAGGCGAGGTGGTCGCAGTTTCAACCATAAGAGGGCCGGAACCGCGACCACCCCGGCTCCAGTCCAGATACTCATTCATTCCATCTTGGTTCTTAGAATTCTCATGTGTGGCTTGCAGGGTGATGAGGGTTGACGCAGCGTTTCTGGTCATAATTGGTGTTGTCACAATAGGATTGACTTCTTTTGGGGCCACTGTACTCCTTCTTTTATCTCCACTCACATCTTCTGACGCATACGTCAATCCCTCATCTGCCACAGATGTTACCCTGAGGTTTTCGGTTGCAGCTGATCTTGTACCGTCCATCCTTACTCTGCTCAGAGTAGGAGGAGGTACTGCATTGGCTAGGAGTCTTAATTGCTGTGCATATGCTGCAACCTTTTGTCTATATTTAGGGGTCCTTCTCTTTGTGCGTATGCTTTCAAGCGTACGCCAAGGAAGAACTAGCTGTACAATACTTTTATTTATGTGGGGGTCATCTTTATTGTCCACTTCAAACTTGATCATAGAGATCTCGTCGTCCGAGGTCCAGTCGAGTCAGCCCCCCACATGGCTTTCCCGACTGGCCCCGGTGGGCTCAACAGTCATTCTCGGTTTTACCACCTTGCACTCCTCCTTCTCCTTTCCTTTGGCATGTTTAAGTAAGTCCTGGTATTTTTTGGACTTACGTTTGCCACTTATAGAATCCACTGATCTGTCATTCAGTACGCACTCATGTATTTTAACTTTTATAAAAGGATGGCCCAAGTTAGAAACTTCGAACTGGGCCATCAAGTTAAGCTCTTCTGGGGCACAGGGCTTATTTCGCCGATCTTGTTGGCATTTTATGGCCCCCTCGTGAAAGTCAAGAGGGTGAACTCTTCGCTCATGCAGACGCCTGCCTGCGTAGGACTTAAACACCTTACCACAATGGGGGCAGGTGGGAGACCGATCGGCGCTCTCGGCCATGCCTTGGGCACTGTTTTACGGCCCTTCCAATCGGCTAGTTAATTGGCCGGCGACGGGGGCACTCTGGTTGTGAGTGCTCCCGTTGGCGGAGGGTTGACCCATACGCCGGCTTTCCCCTTCTTCAGGGGTAGAGTGACCAGCAGCCTCTCCCGAGGGATTGGCTGGGCAAGTTGGATCCACTGGATGGCCCCCACGATCCATACTGCGGGCCCAGTGGATTGGTCACTATCAGTTGACACTGATCTTGCCTGCACGTCTCGGCTCGCAATGAGACGAACTGGTGACTTAGCAAGGGGGACCTACGGTTCTTAATTGATCCCCCTCCCCGACTCTCGGTTGCAACTCTCAGATTCCCTGACCAAGGGACTGGAGAAGCGGAACCGCACCAGTTGATAAGGAGTGAGGAAATGAAAGCGCTCAAAAATGGCGGTTTGAAGCCTGTTCCGATTGCTAAATGCTCCCGATCACCTCACCCTTAAGAGAACAGCAGCAGCCCACCCGGGTCCCTTCTCTTGTCATCAGCACTGGGAGAGACTAAAGGAGTATCACCAAAACTTTATCCCTGGCCATTCTAAGCAGATTACTCTGTGACGCAGGTTTTTACAAGAAAGGATGTGAATGCTCCAGGTGACTTTCACAACCTTTTTTCCTGCAAGATGTGACCCACAGGAACTCAATACGATCTCTATCAGTCCTGTAGTGGCTGTACAACAGCTGGTTGTATACCTCAAGCTCCTTATTGGACAAGGAGCAGAAGGTTGAGGGCACTGTTACCCGGTTTTAGTCTGCGTGAATGAAAAGATTTGACTAGCTCTTATTCTTTTCTTCATCCTCCCCTCTCTTGGGGAAAGCAGCATCCTGGGTTCTCTGCATAGCTGACCTCAAACTACTGCAGGTAAACCATGCTCCCTTGTGCACCTAGTATTAAGCTAATACTGTTGTGTCCCCATACCCTGCCGAGGTGGTATTAGGAAAGTCTTGGTTACAGCAGTTTTTCCAACAAGAGAGACTGAATAACTTTACCTAGACAGTCACACTTCTGCATATCTCAACACACAGCTTGCGTAGGCAGCGGACTTTGCGTAACAAGGTTTTAGCGAGGCGCAGAGACTCCTTATTTTTTAGTACAGTACTAACATACTCACTTAAGGACCCCCCGGGTAAAGCCAAAAGTCAGATTGGCAGGGACGTCCACCCTTCCTAATGGGTGAGTCACCCGTAATAAATAGCGTGGTCTGTATTCCAGTTACGGAATAAATGACAAATTTAGAGATAATTTTTATTTTTCCTAACAATACAAACCTTAGCTGTTTATACAAACTTGCCTGCCAGCCCTATCCCCTTTGAAGTCCTACCTCCAAGCAAAGTGAGCTAAATCACCGGTGTGTGAATGGGAGTGGTAGCAAGCTACCCCCTACCCCCTGCTAACTAGCGGTAGGGGTAGTTAACCCTCGCTAAATTTTAATGGCTCGTCATTTCAGTTTCGTTGTAAGTAATACCCCTAATAAATAGGTAAGGTTTGTATCGTTAAGAAAAATACAAATTATCTCCAAATTTGTCATTTTTGCTGTTCTTTTGATTTTTCCTGTAGGTGGCGAGGCCAGAATATTATGTCTGGTTCCTCTAGATGGGTGGAAACCACACTGGGATTCTGGCAGGATTTTTTCTGCTACATTTTATAATCTATTTAGTAGGATCCTTACCAAGACCTTCCCAGCAATTGATAGCAAGGATATCCCTCTATAATTCCCACACACTTCTATATCCTTTTTTGAAGATAGTGACAAGATTTGAGTCTTTCCAATCATTGGGGGCCAGTTTTTCCTCCCATATGTTTAGTATGAGGGAGTGAAGACACGTCTTCTTGACTAAACCGCCGTGGGTCAAGTTTTCAGTGGGAATGTTGTCCGGTCCCGCGGCCTTCTCTTGCCGCTTTTGTTTTAAAACTGTATCAAATTCCTGAAATGTATGTGATAGGGACATCCATAATTGGGGTGGATGTTGTGGCACATTTTGGAGGAAGTCTTGTTGGGCTGATGAGTTCCTGTTCAGGAGGGTGTTGAAATGTTCTACCCAATGGTTCTGGATCTCTTTATTTTCCATAAGGATGGTGTTGTCTGCTGGCAAGAGTGTCCCTGCAGCAGTGTACTTTGGTCCATAATGTCAGCATAACCTTGTAGGTCTTGAGCTATTTGCTGCCACCATTCATTTTGTATTTCTCGAAGCCTTGCTTGACACTGTGACTTTGTTTGTGCATATTTAGACTTCTTTGGGTAGTCGTTGTCATTAAACTATGCCTGCTACTGTTTGCTCTGGTGGCCGATTACCGTTCTTGCAGCTTCATTGATGGCATCTCGTAAGTTAGTCCATTCAGCGTCGATTGAAGGTTGTGCTAGATTACTGCTTGGAAAGGTAGAGATGTATCAGAATCTCTAATTTACCAATGTCATATCTTCTGGCTTCGTTTTGTTGGATGTTACGTGGCTTCCTTTTGATGGTTAGTTTTAATTTTGTGATGAGCAGCCGGTGGTCCATTGAGTATTCATTAGCATCAGGTATATATATATATATATATATATATATATATATATATATATATATATATATACATATATATATATATATATATATATATATATATATATATATATATATATATATATATATACATATATATATATATATATATATATATATATATATATATATATATATATATATATACATATATATATATATATATATATATATATATATATATATATATATATATATATATATATATATATATACATATACATATACATATATATATATATATATATATATATATATATATATATACATATACATATATATATATATATATATATATAATATATATACATATACATACATGTATATATATATATATATATATATATATATATATATATATATATATATTGCATGTATGTATGTATGTTTGAAGGAACCACAGCTAAAATGAAAATAGGAAATATAAGATTAAGTCCTGACTAGTTTCATAATACTTCTTCAGATGACTGATTTATTGAACAAAGTTCCTTTATATTTTATATGGTACAGTAAATGTCCAAGCATATGTAGGAAGATTTATAGACCAATAAGCCACTCCCAGACTAGCTACCTGGGCTGTTTTCAGGTGTTTCTTGGAGGAGTTCACCCATCATTAGCCATTTGCCAGAAAGAGCCATTTCAGATGAGTTAAATTTGTATTTCATTGTGGTTAGTACCGTATACCTTTATAATAAAATTTAATTGGGTGTTTCTGTAGGTCTTGGAAGTAATTAGGCATTTTACACGTACAGTAAAACGTGACCCATCGTATGAAAAAATCACGATACGAAAGCCACTCCGGAACTAATTAATTTTGTATCTGGAGGTATAACTGTATACTATAGTATTAGAAATTTCAAATTTTTCTTTGAAGGTTCTAGCATAACCAAGTATTATTTTTGAAGTTCTCTTTTTTTTATGCAAATTATCATTGGTCGTTTTCTGTGTCTTTTCAGTCGTGACTGTCCTATTTTCTACATGAGAAAGAAAGTTCATCTCGAGCTTTCAGATCAAGATAAGATTGTTCAAAGATTCGGGGCTCCAGCATGGTGAAATACCTACTTTTATACATTAGTATTGGAACTCTTCTAAATTTCCAGCAACTTACAAAAAATAATTTTTTTTTAAAGAATAAAATATATTTTGTAACATCATGTTTATTTAAAATATACCTTTGGTTTGATATAGATTTAATTAATCACGTTAGTTGTTGAAATAAGATTCTTTATTAATGGTAATGAATAAGTGGTATCCTAAGTTTATGGATTTAAAACCAATAACTGTACTTGAAATGGAAGATTAAAAAACTTGTTAATGTAAGACCACAAAAAGTAGATGAAATTCAAAATAGAATTTATCTTCAAACTTTCTAATTCAAGTCAGCAAAGTCATTTGACAATGGCAGTTAATTGTACCTGAAAAATGTTAAGCAATTGATGAGTTATGCATACATGGACTGTTCTTCACATAATGATTTATTATTTAGACAGTGCAATGTCAGATGTATCTGCTCAAGCCATACCTATTTGGACAGTAACAATTGCATCACCATGTAACCCTTCCTTCCTTAATCTCCCCAATTAAAACTGTAGCTTTGGTCTAAAAGCAGCTTTTAAGAAAAAATATTCTGAATAATAGCTTCCACACTACAGTATGTCTAAATTTGAATTTTGTAACTGCAAAATCCATTTTCATACGTAAATTTGAGAGACATCAGGTCAAATGCAGCATAACAAGGGGAGTGATAAAAAAGAAGTCAGATTAGACATTAACTTCCATTTAAAGTTTTTTTTGGACAAATTTAGGATACTTAATGTAGTTATCATTGCTTATGGCTAGACTTTTAACAATTTTAAAAATATTTAATGTGACCAGAAAGATGACTTTCAGTATAATTTTTCATTTACAATTGTGAAATGCATTAAAGTGATTTTGATTCTTTGATGTTACCCATAGAGTATAATATTTTTATTTTAGGCAGAGAGGTCATGTCGGCATTTGTAGCTCTTACCACCAAAGCAAATACATCTTTCTCATTTGTAACACACCAAATTATTGTATAAAGTTATAGCTGTTATACAACTTGTTATCTTTTTCTATGAGAAATTATGAACCCATATATTTAGAACAGTTTATATACTTGGGATCTACTATAAATCAGGAGGGAGGATGTGAGGCAGAAGTTGGGAATAGGGTAAAAGTTGTACGGGAAAAGTGGAGGGAGGTAGCAGGAGTGATATGTGATAAGAAAAGGTCAATCAAGGTAAAAATCTAGATGTATAGCACAGTAGTAAGACCAGTGTTAATGTATGAATCAGAAACTTGGGCTTCAAGATAAAAAGAGGAAGCAAAGCTGGAAAGAACAGAGGGGGGAATGCTACGGTGGATTATGAGAATATCACTTCTTGATACATTGGAAAATGATGAAATAAGAAGAGTGGCAGGGGTAGTAAAGATTACAGAGATGAAAAGAGTGTCATGACTGAGATGGTGTGGGCACGTGTTGCGGATGGATGGTAGGGAGAGAGAGAAGAGGGCTTGAGAGGAACCTGTTAGGGGGTTAAGATCAAGGAGGCAGCAAATTAGATGGCAAGTTACGGTAAAGGATGAAATAGAGAGGAAAGGTACTAGAGGATACATCAGGCAACCAACCCCTTAATGTAGTGATAAAGGTGGGAAAGAAGAAGATATTTAGAAGACCTTGCAGTTCATCATTTAGGTGACAATATGTAAGAAAAATACCTTTAGGATATCTAGAAAAAACTGGACTACTGCCTGTCTAAATGATATTTCTTGTACTAAATGATACTTTAATTGATACTACATTAACTATTAAATTAAAACCCCCATAAATAAGGAAGATAAAAATCGACAAATCAAAATTAGGTAGACCACTGCCCTGTAGCCATTATGAGGCATAGAGCCTAGCAAATTTCATAACCAAATCATGATTCTTTTAAGATGATATATAGTGAAAACCTACTTGGTACATCTGTGAGCTGCTGCTAAAACTATATCCAAAGAAATGGTTATAGAAATTTCAAGTAGATGACCTACTCCAATCAAGCCTATTTCTTCTGAAATACATCTTCCATTTCAGAAAAGATATATGAAGAGATTAATTAAAATTCTTAGCCTTAAAATTATTTTGTGCCTCTGAAGTAAGACAAAATCATCTTTTATTCCCGAAAGGTTACTTCAATAGATATCGTTTGTAGTCCACTTATGTATTTAACTGAAGCTAGTGTGAACAGAATGAATGGTTTTAAGCATAAGATTTTCAAGAGGAATATTTCAACCTTAATTACAACCAAATTTTAGAGAAATGCCCTTACTACTCTAGGCCTTGAAATATGCAACAATATAATACAGCCACTATTATATCTGAAAGGGACAGAAATATCCCTGATGCTTGAGTACAGAATTAAAAATTTATAAAAAAAAAATTAATGCATAGTCATTGACAGAACTCTTAGCTTTGTGCCAATTAAAGGGATTTTGACGTAGGAAAAATCTATTTCTGGGCGAAGGACCTGTGCCGCCCAGTGAATAAGCTCCATTTAGCACTTATTCTTAGGTAATTTACTGCTAAATATACCAGAGAAAAAATGTAAAGGAGTGCTAGGTTAACTAGCTCGCTCACCTATTGGTGTCGGTATAAAATTGGGCGTATATTCCAGAGGTCCCGCACTATTTAGATTAATCCACGACAGAAAACCCCAAAAGAGGAGAGCCGTTCAACCTCACTCGGTACTACTAACAATGCATCCGCTCAGAACCCAACTCCTTAGCACCCAAAGTTTGGGGACTCCAAGGGAGAGGAGCTGGGAGGGTTCACTGGGCGGCACAGGTCCTTCGCCCAGAAATAGATTTTTCCTACATCAAAATCCCTTTTCTGGGCTCGAACCTGTGCCGCCCAGTGAATCTATACAAGAGAAAAATGTCACCAAACTTGCAAAATAAAGGAAAAAACATAAGCGTAGGGGAAATACAGGATGCTTTTAATCAGAGATGAGTACCAAAAAACAATTATAAGGGTATCTTAAATATGAACATAAATCCAATAAGGTAGGTATAATAATGCCGTGAGTGATAATATATACAGATACTCAGGAGCATAAAAATTTACAAATATAATAACAGTATTCAGGTGCAAGACCAACGAATACAATAGGGTATAAATGAGGCAGGTAAGAGGGAGAGATAAAGAGTCAAGGCATTAACCTGTGAGTTACTTGGGAGTAACTACGCTCCCTGCGGCTACTGTAGAAAATTTTAGGGCTTCCAAATGTTTAAGGTAGTGTTTCTTGAACACTGACGGTGATTTCCACCCTGTATACCTGGAAAGGTCTGTAAAATTCATGTGGTGAAAGAAGTTCACCGAGGTAGCAACCGCCCTGATATCATGTGCAAGAGGAAAAGAGTCAGGGTTAGCTTGTTTAATAAAATACAAAATTTGTTGCCTGATCCCTTTAATAGTAATGGTACCGCCTTGTTCTCTAACGAATAGAGGCCCCGAGGAGTTAGAGGAGGTCCGGGATAAATAAGACCTAAGAGTAGTGACAGGGCACAGAGACGGATCTTGCGTGAGGGGAACAATTTTCCAGGAGGTCCATCTGTTTTGAGGGTCTTCATTCTTAGCCAAAAAGAATTTGTTAGGAGAAAGAAGGACCTCTCCTGAAGGCAGAAAGTCAATATGACCCGGGTCTCTCGACAAGGCTGCCAATTCAGAAATTCTTGCCCCGGAAGCCAAGCTCACCAGGAAAAGTGTTTTCCTGAGAAGGGGCATGTAATCACAAGAACTGTTAATGGTATCAGAAGCCAATTTGAGTACGTCATTAAGGAACCAGGTCACCGGGGTAGGACGAGTAACCGGTTTCAGTCTGGCACAAGCTTTCGGAATTGAAGCTAACAAAGAGTCGGTTAAGTCTATGTTAAAACCCACTAGGAAGATCTTTTTCAGAGCCGATTTAATAGTGGTGATAGTATTGGCTGCCAGACCTGATTCTAATAAAGATCTAAAGAAAGTGACTGTAAGGTTCAAGTTCATACAGTTCACGTCTGAGTCTATTAAAAATTTTGCCAACTTTTTAACTGCAGAGTCATACTGGCGGATGGTGGAATCCCGTTTATCCGATTCTAGGAACAAGGTGTTTTGAGGATCAATATTGGCACCATGCATAGCCGCAAACTTCATAAAGTCCATAAAGTTAGGGCGCTCTGAATGTTTGAGAAAGCGTACACAACGCGTGTTTGTACTATCTGAGACAGAACCGGATTGGGTATCGGGTGAGGGTATAGTCTCAACTCCCGCAGGAGAGGATACCAGTTGCTCTTGGGCCAGTTGGGTGCGACCAAGGCTACTTGTCCCTTGAAGGATCTCAGTTTGTCTAGAACTTTCAGCAAAAGATTCACCGGGGGAAAGAGATAAATCTTTTCCCAGTTGTCCCAATTCTGTGACATGGCGTCTGTGGCGTAAGCCTGAGGGTCTAGATTGGGAGCCACATATACTCTCAATTTGTGGTTGGATTCCGTGGCGAAGAGGTCCACTTGGAGACCGGGAACCTGAGAGAGAATCCACCGAAATGACTTTAGATCGAGTGACCATTCCGATTCTAGAGGGGAGGTCCGGGACAGGGCGTCTGCCACTACATTCCGGACTCCCGCCAGGTGGACAGCTGAAAGATGCCAACGGTTCGAGGCTGCTAGGGAGAATATGGCTACTAGAACATGGTTCAGAGGCCCTGACTTTGACCCGCCTCTGTTGAGGCAGCGGACCACCACTTCGCTGTCGAGGACCAGACGAAGGTGTTGTTTCTTGGGAAGAGCGAGACGTTTCAGGGTTAGAAGAACTGCCATGGCCTCTAGCACATTGATGTGAAAATGGCGGAACAAGGGAGTCCAAAGACCTTGAACTTTCTTGAGCTGAGAATAGCCGCCCCAACCTGATAAGGATGCGTCTGTGTGAATGATTAATTCCGGAGGCGGAAATCGAAGGGGAACTGACTTTGACAGACTGTTTGCTCTTGTCCAAGGAAGAAGTCTTTCCCGTAGAATGGGAGGAAGGCGGACTTTCCTGTCCCGGAGCTTCCGGTTCGCCCTCGAACGCCAGACACGATTGATATCTTTCAATTTTGCCTTCAGAAGAAGATCCGTCACTGAGGCAAACTGAAGGGACCCCAGAATCCTCTCTTGGAGTCGTCTGGAACTTACTTTGTCTTTGAGAAAGCGCTTGGTGTTCCTTGCAATCTCTAACCTCTTGGGTCTGGGAAGACACAGAGTATGAGATATAAGATCCCATTGCAGGCCTAGCCATTGGAACTTCGATTTTGGAAGAAGACGGGACTTCTTGAAGTTGATCTGGAAGCCTAGAGATTGAAGATAATGGATGACTTTGTGAGTGGCTTTTAGGCAATTTTGGGAGGTGTCTGACCAAATGAGCCAGTCGTCCAGATAGGCTACTACTTGAATCCCTTGATTCCTGAGTTCCTGAACAGCGACTTCTGCTAGCTTTGTGAAGATCCTTGGGGCGATGTTGAGCCCGAAAGGCATCACCTTGAAGGAGTAACTTTTGTCCCCTAAGCGAAAGCCTAGGTACGGACGGAAGTGTCTCGCTATCGGGACGTGATAGTAGGCGTCTGTAAGATCGATAGAGGTGGTGACGGCCCCACGGGGAAGTAAGGTCCGCACCTGCGAGACGGTAAGCATTCGAAACTTGTCGCATTGAATGTACAAGTTGAGAAGGGATAAATCTAGAATCACTCTTCTCTTGTCTGAATCCTTCTTCGGGACACTGAACAGCCGACCTTGAAACTTCAGATGTTTCGTTTCTTGTATGGCGTTCTTTTGTAAAAGATCCTGGACAAATTCGACCAGGTCCGGAGTGGAATGTTGACGAAATTTGTTCGGAGGAGGAGGTCCTTGAATCCAACTCCACCCCAGTCCCTTGGAGATGATACTGAACGCCCAGGGACTGAACCTCCATTTGTTGCGGAAGGCATAGAGCCTCCCCCCTACCTGCTGCACCTCAGTATTGGTTTGAGGAGTTGCCTCCACGTCCGCCTCGGAAGTTCTTTCCTCTGCGAAAGGCTCTTCCCCTGCCTTTGTTCTGGTTAGAGCCACGGTGGTAGCCTCTACCTCTACCATAACTCTGGGAAGAGCTATGAGCCTCGTAAGACTGGTTAAAGGCAGGGGAAGTGGCGGAGGCACCAGAAAGCTGGCTCTTAGGTAGCAGAACGGTGACATAGTCATCCGAAGGAGCCTGAGAGGTGGAAGGCTGTGCAGGGACAACAGAAGATGGAGGAAGAGGCAGCCGGAAGTTGGATGAAGCACTCTGCTGTTGCCTGAACTGGGTGGAGGTATATGGTCTAAGCTTCTTCCTACCCCGGGCTTGATAATTTGCGGGGTCATACTTGCGTTTAGGGGTCAAACCCCAACGGGCTTTAAGGCTCTGATTAACCCTAGTGGCCTCCGTCAAGACTTCCTCTACGAGATCCTCGGGGAAGAGATTTGAACCCCAACAGGAGGACCGGATGAGTTTATTAGGTTCATGCCTAATCGTCGCCTCAGCTAGGACATGCTTGCGACATCTGCGTTTAGCAGTAGCGAAGTCATACAAGTCATAATATAAAGACTGTAACGTAGCCTTGTTGAGAGACTTAAAAATACTCTCCGTATCGTAAGTCAAGGCTATCGACTCCGTGGATGTGGCCAGGTTTAGAGTACGGCCCACACGTAGGCGGGAATCATATTCCTGTTTAATGAGGGATTCCGGGAGACGGGGAAGCTTCTCACTAAACAAGACTGAGGCACAGTCTGCTGCAAGCTTGCCGGAGGTAAAGGTGGTATGGACGTTGTCCCAACACTCAATACCTGAGGGAAGAAGGAGGGAGATTGGATCCACCTCTCGGATGGGAGGCAAGGGCTTCTCCTCCAGAGCATATTGAAAGGCAAGCTCTGCCACCTTATTGACGCATGGAGTCAAGGTGTTCTTGTCCATTAAGAACATCGTAAAGGAGCTTTTATGAGGCGTCAGCATGGTGTTAGTGCAGCCGATGTCGTTCAAAAATCTGGCCCAAACAGATTGGGCTTGCTCCTTCGGGAAGATGACCGTCTCTTTGGGGACCTTGTCCAATCGAACTAAAGCTTCCTCGGTAAGCCTGGCATAACCATGAAATGGAAATGCCAGACCAGGAGGAAAGAATTCAAAGTCCTCTAGAGGACGAGTGCCAAGGCCCTCCAGAGTCAACATTCCGTCTGAGAACGGGGAATGAAGAGCCATCCGCCAGGGGTTGTTCTTGGCAAACGGCGGGAGCTTAGAGGCATCCGGGATGAGAGAGCTTTGGACTCTCTCCGGAGCTCCTTGCTCTAAAGCCCCAATTCTCTGACCGAAGTTAGAGAACATCGTGTCCATCCTCGACTGCATCTCCGAAACCAACTTTGCCTGCATCTCCGACACGATGCGAAGCATGGCTGATTCGGAAAGGCCCGGGCTAGCAGCAGGAGGGGCGGAAGGAACTCCCGGGTCGTGAAACTTAGAGGAGGAACCAGAGGTCTTTGAAGACGGGTTCGTACAATGTTTAGAGCCCTGAGAAGTCTTGTGAGGCTTGCGAGCTTTGGGTAAGGTCCTTGAAGTAGACTTATCCTTAGGGGGAACCGGGTATGATCGTTGAGACGAATCACGGTCCCCAGAAAATCCAAGAAAAGAAGAGCGATCAGAAGAAGAAGAAAGAGCGGGGCTGAGGATAGGAATCTCAGCGCCGGACACACCTGCCTCACTTACCACCCTACCTGTATCCGGCTCGTCTAGTAACATTGGTTCGACGTCCAGGTTCATGGAGGCAACATTGTCCTCCAGACCTCCGGAGGCGTCCGATGGATCTTGCTCTGGGTCGATGAGACCCGTTATAGTGGCATCAATGTGGGCAATGATGGGAGCTGCCACATGCCTAGCCACAGCAGCTGAAGACTTGGCGTTGGGGTAAACCATGGTGCAGTAGTCCTCAGATAGGACGTACGGCCGCTTAGACTTCACATTCCGGGCAAACCCACCAACCCACACCTTCAGTGTGGCCCGAGCCGCAGACTTTTGCTCCGGGGATGCCTGAAATAATAGTGGGAATTATAAAAGGGAGACTCCCAATGGTCCTTCAAGACCATAGATATCTTACTAATAGTAAATTAAATAAGAAGGCAATATAGCCAACGGGACTCACCGAGTCAGATCCAAGGGTAGTGATGAGGTCGAAGCAAATCACACAGTTATCCGGGTGCCATACCACAACGTCTTCCAGTTGAACCCCACAAGGGGCGTGAGATCGGCAGACGGAGTGGCCACAAGGCTGGTGCAGAACAGCTGCACAGGCCGGCGTCAGACAATGCACCATCTATAAAAAGAATAGTATATGAGAAACTGTAATTCTCTTAAGTAGGGGCGGGTCCGGAGGACCCGGGCCTAACATAGGTCTAACACAAGATTAGAGCTTAACTGTACTATTCTGTAAGTAGGGGCGGGTCCGGAGGACCCGGGCCTAACATAGGTCTAACACAAGAATAGAGCTTAACTGTAATATTCTTAGGTAGGGGCGGGTCCGGAGGACCCGGGCCTAACAAAGGTCTAACGCAAGGTTAGAGCTTAACTGTAATATTCTTACATAGGGGCGGGACCGGAGGACCCGGGCCTAAACATAAGTCTAACTTGAAACTAAAGTTATAGCAATCCATTCCGGTCAAGCCGGGAGCATAAAAAAGGATGCAATAACAAGGAATTAAGACACATGGTGTCTGATTTCCCGGGGCGGGGTAGACCCCGGGCCGGGAAATAAAAGTATATCCAATACCAATTCATTTAGGGACTCCGGGGTAGTGATCTGTCATATATAATCATCATAGGAAATGTTATAAAATAATAGGGGGGCGGAACTGTAGCTAAGAACCGCCAATCGAACCCGGAGGGTTTCGTATAACATAAGCCAGAATGAAAAGTGAATATAAAATAGGGTGCACCGGGATCCAACTCTGTTGACCGGTGGCCAACCAGACTAGACAGAGACGAACCCGCCGGGCCACCCGGAGGACAAAGTCCATAAACACTGAACTACCCCCTCTAAAAGGAGGGAAGGCAACGGTCCCTTAGTGGAGGGGGGAGAAGCCTAGCCGCCCAACTAGCTAGAGGGGGAGCGTGGGGGAGGATCACGTGATACGAGGCAGCAGGGCTACCAACTGACGATCCCCAACCAGACAGATCAAACGGAGTAATGGCACAAATATTCATTATAATAATAATAATAGCGTTAAATATATGAATAAACACATAGAAAATTTTTGGGCAAGGCATGCAACATAATAATTAAATCACAAAAGACACACCTGATGGCTAAAAATAACATTGCCGCCTAGCATGAAGGTCGGCAGCCATAACGATACGTAAATGATATCGGCCCAAAAATTGAACCACGAGGATTCTAAACGCTAAATAATGAATATTCACAATAACAAATAATATTTGATAATAAAAATAATACACATAGTAACACCGCAAGTGAAAATTAAAAGCTCTCAAAAACAGGAGTACCAACTGTAGTGAAATCAAGCAAGATCGGTATGAACGAAGAGAATAAACTCCTATAATATAAAGATTAAACGATCTAGGTTGCTCAAAACACAGTAAAACCCAGCTTGGTACTTAACTTAGACGGTGTCTCCTGGGAAACCGACGAAGAAGCCATAATTCAATGGAAAAATAACCAAAATCGAGAGCACAACAAAAATGCGGGTTACTTTACTCGTCGTGCTAAAAGGAGTTGGGTTCTGAGCGGATGCATTGTTAGTAGTACCGAGTGAGGTTGAACGGCTCTCCTCTTTTGGGGTTTTCTGTCGTGGATTAATCTAAATAGTGCGGGACCTCTGGAATATACGCCCAATTTTATACCGACACCAATAGGTGAGCGAGCTAGTTAACCTAGCACTCCTTTACATTTTTTCTCTGGTATATTTAGCAGTAAATTACCTAAGAATAAGTGCTAAATGGAGCTTATTCACTGGGCGGCACAGGTTCGAGCCCAGAAAAATAATTATTCTATCTTTAAGGGAAATACTGATAGATTGTCTTTAGAACTTAGAGAGTCCAGAAGGTTTCAGAAATCTGTTGTTTCTAGGGATACTGTGTACAGTTTCCATCCGACCAGATTATTATTATTATTATTACTAGCTAAGGTACAACCTTAGTTGGAAAAGCAGGATGCTATAAGCCCAAAGGAAAAATAGATCAGTGAGGAAAGGAAGCAAGAAAATAAACTATAAGAGAAACTATGAACAATTCAAATATTTTAAGAACTAACAAAATTAAAATAAATCGTTCATGTATAAATGATAAGAACCTCAAAAGAACGAGGAAGAGAAATAAGATAGAATAGTGTACCCTCAAGCAAGAGAACTCTACCCCATGACAGTGGAACAGAGGCCATGGAACTCCCCAAGACTAGAAAACAATTATTTGCATTTTTAGTGTCCTAGAAGAGCTGCTCACCATAGCTAAAGAGTTTCTTCTACCCTTACCAAGAGAAAGGTAGCCACTGAACAATTAAATTGCACTAGTTATCCCTTGAGCAGAAGAATTATTTAGTAATCTCAGTGTTGTCAGAGGAAAAAATAGAAAGAAAGGAAAAATTTGCCGTATACAAAGAGAGGGATCCAATGTTGTACTGTCTGGCCAGTCAAAGGATACAATAACTATAGCGGTAGTATCTCAACGGGTAGCAGGTGCCATGGCCAGCCTACTCCCCAACACAGATAGATTTGTATAAATCTCCTTTTAAGAGAGCTTTGTACGGCAACCTTCTTGGACACACTTATGAAAGGTTTCGCAGATCTATGAACTAATCTTTCTGTGGTCAGAAAGAAGCTACTGTATTAACATTTTCCTGCTGTTCGCAGAAATCCTGAACTTTTCCAACACCTGCTGAACCATGGCAAACTAAGGAAATATGTGAAGCATTCTTATTTCACAAGAGGAGTACAAAATTATCTAGCTAAGATATCGATATGTAAGGTACAGTATAAGTACAGTATTGGAAGTATTTATGTTAAGGAGTGCAACTCACAACTTAGGGTTGAAATTTTCAAAATTCAATTGTTTCAGCATGAAATACAAACTTTTTAGCTCTTTATTTGGAGAAATATTTTGGCGACAGCTGAAACTAGCCGTAAAACTTTTAGCGAGGTGCTACTACCCGCTGCTAGTTAGCGGGATGTAGACAAACCACCCCGCTCACACACACAGTAGCCAACACAAGCCACTTTTTATTTTGACTCGGAAGAGAACGGTCATTGTCAGTTCTCCTCTTGACTCAGTTTAAAAACTAACTAGCCATACATTTTAAAACTTTCCCTCTTCTCTTATATATGTGTGTGCATTCCCTTTTGAGAATGCGGATTTTTCCAAGCAGGGAAGGTCGCCGTAGTGGCACCTTCATGACTGAGCTAGAAACTGATCCCTCATGTCCTTTGTCCTGTGTGAGAGTGGCCCTTCTCACTCAGCTTCGGCTGACGGACACCAGCATCAGCTAATTATTATTATTACTAGCTAAGCTACAACCCTAGTTGGAAAAGCAAGATGCTATAAGCCCAAGGGCTCCAACAGGAAAAAATAGCCCAGAGGATTCCTTAGCGGGAATTTCTCAAAGTGTCGCACAACCTTCCCACTCGTGGGATGGACGCCCTTCACCAGCTGTAGTGGGACCGTCTTTCTGTTCGCAGAATAATCTTCCCACATTAGCAACAGGTGTCGATCGCCCATCCCACCTGCGGGAAAGGAAATGCTCACCCACGTGATCACGTCTAGAAGGTTCCTTAAACGGGTACGAGAGACTTCTGTACCATGTTCCTGCTCTTCAGAGCGTAGCTTTTCAGAGCTAGACAATTGTGGGTAGTTCAGCGGCTGTTTACAGCTTCCTTCCCCTCCTTTGTGTCCATAGGACACATCAAAATGCTTGCTGTTTTGGGAGGCCAAGTTCCACCCTTGAGCCTAGGGCTTCCATCTCTTACAGGGTAAAACCTGCGTTGCTTCTTGTCATCAACCTTCTCCCTCTTGGCACATTAATATATATTTATGCACAAGAGAGCAGGAGGTTAGGCAACACTCTCCCTTAGAGGAAAAGAGTATTTCCTAATTCCTTCCTTGTGTTAGCTGAGAAACTCGCATATTTCGAATGGACTGACGAGTCTAGCATGCGCCTTCTCACTCAGAGAAGTGAGTGGACCAGGAATTTGGGGCTCACTCCCCTCTACATGCTAACCTCATCACTCGCCTTCACTGGGAGCTCGGCACACACTCCCAGCTATGCATCAAAACCATCCCTCACCAACTCTTGACAGAGCTCAGCAAGCGCTCCCACCTACGCACCAAACGCAACACTCATCAACCTTGGACGGAGTTCAGCACAAGGGCGCCAAACACATTCCTCGCCAATTCGGGACTTGTCCTCTAGCTGTAATGAGAGGAGTGGGGGAGCCAGTGTACGGGAGGTGGTAACCAATCCGAAGAACATCCACTATCCACTGCAGTACCCGGCGAAATTTTCTACCTTATTTATTTCCCTGCCAGGCATGCCCCAATTGGTGGTGGCTGAATGGGGGAATTGCCAACCCTAGTGTGAGTGAGGGCCTCACCTACCTTTGCCTTTATAATTGTGGTTCCGTGTCCTTCGGTGACAAAAAGGCTGACCAAAATCCGTACGGTTCTTTGGTGTTGATGGTGCAGCCCTGAAGTCACTTATTCAACTCTGGTCTAGAAGCTGGATCAGAAGTATGTCTAGGAGGGAAGATAACCTGGAACGGTTGTTCAAGGAGGAGGTTTGTAGTCTCGAAAACAACACCTCTCAATGGAGAAGTAAATTATTATTTGCCTTCCTTCACTTTTCAGCTGTAAGTTCTACTTGCTTCAAGGGAAACAGGGATGGTCCTTTGAGTGAAGTTTCTCAATTTTAGTAACTTTAAGGAGGCACTAACAGACACTTACAGGAGTAGTTTCCCTCTGTTCAGTATGGGTTGTGATCTAGGCTGAGTGCGTGTGGAATTTACGCCCTGCCATTATTCTTTATCTGTTATCCCTGTTGTCTGCTTGTGCGCTATGCTCCAAGGCGAGTGCTTCAAATAAGAGCACCTATCATCGTAAGCTTTGCAATCATTGAACATAATCGTGATCACACACTCAGGACATATGGAAATATATTTCCTTGAGGAGATCTCGTTAAAAGGGGCACACACAGACACATAAGATTGCAGAAAACATTTGGTGTGCGATATTGTGGGAGTGTGCTTTAGTTTTGGGCGTCACAGGCTTGTTAATGTTAAGCATGCTAGTGTGAGAGAGCACCGTGTTGTCATGCATATGCGTATCAGGAGAGAGGTGATGTTAGATAAGGTCTGGCAAGGCAGGGTATCCCAATTTAGACAGATTTTTGCAGATGCAAAGCAGCTCGTTCATCACTAAACAACGATTCAGAGTCCAAACTCTGAGCACTCAGAGACATAATGCTTTGAGAGTGCACGCATTAGTATAAAGAGGACAAGTTGCGAGAGGGAGCTCACTCATCATATATTAAGGATTACGGTCTCTTTTAAGAAAGAGAACTTGTTCTTCCCAATGCTGTCTTTGTCGAACTTGGGGGTTGGACAATCAGAGAAGTCTGACTTAAGGGCAGAATATTAGCTGGCCACTCAAATTCAGACCCAATGACAATGACATAAGACGCTTTAGTTTTATTCCCCTTTGAGGGAGAATAATGTACCAAGGGAATTCCAAAGAAGTAGCACAGCGCTGTCAAGGGGAACAAGAACCAAAACTTTAAGAAACTTCTGACATGGGAGAGGCTCAGCTGTTTTGCAAAGGCTCGAGACTTGTCCACGAGTTAAAGAAAGAACACTTTAAAAGTCAAGTTTAAGGAGGAGCTGATCACATATCTTATGTTATTCGGCGGCTGGAATCCAAGTCTGTACAGAGTACCGGCAAGGGGGTGGGGCTTCCCGACCACCAGCCTAATGGAAACGTCCCTGTTTGGCAATCTGCTGGACAGGGGATCGAGACCCCACTCAAGCTCTATTTTTTTGTAGTGTTTACAACCTCACCCTCCTTGTGAACAAAGGATGGAGGGTTTTGGGGAGCCTATAGGTCTACCTGCTGAGTCATCAGCAGCCATTACCTGGCCCTCCCTGGTCCTAGCTTGGGTGGAAAGTGGCCGTGGGAGGTGACCCTATGTATACAGTATATGGTCAGTCTCTAGGGCATTGTCAGTGTCCCTTGTCTCAGCCATTTATGAGTAACTTTTAAACCTTAATGCTGACACCTCGCTCTAAGTTTTGACTTCCAGCTGTGTTTTAACTAATCTCTTAATAAACTGACGAAGGTTTGGATTCATGTAGGAACAACTAGAATTTTCTTTCATGCTGATAACTGCCATTTTTGGCACAGTCTCTCTTAGTAAAGGAGACAGACACTCCAGTGTCCCAAAATAGCATAAATTCTCTTGAATCCCCTCCTTAAAGAGAAGAAACTCTCCATAAAATTTCCTAGTTTCTTTCATAAAGACATTCCTAATTGGTGAAAGGTTATTAACTAGAAACGGTGGTTTCCTAACCTTTTCCCTTCTACATACTGTATATTCACATGTAAAAGATGACTCCATGTAAAGGGCGAACCCCAAAATTTCTTTTAGAAAAGGTGTTTTTATCATATAGTACATGTAATGGGCAAACGGCAATTTCAAGGCCAGCATAATATTACTGTATTATTATTATTATTATTATTATTACTAGCCAAGCTACAACCCTAGTTGGAAAAGCAAGATTCTATAAGCCTAAGGGCTCCAAAAGGGAAAAATAGCCCAGTGAGGAAAGGAAATAAGGAAAAAATAAATGATGAGAAAAAATTACCAATAAATCATTCTAAAAACTGAAACGTCAAAACAGATATATCATATATAAATTATAAAAAGACTTATGTCAGCTTGTTCAATATAAAAACATTTGCTGCAACTTTGAACTTTTGAAGTTCTTCTGATTCACCTACCCGATTAGGAAGATCATTCCACAGCTTGGTCACAGCTGGAATAAAACTTCTAGAATACTGTGGAATATTGAGCGTCATGATGGAGAATGCCTGACTATTAGAATTAACTGCCTGCCCAATATTACGAAGAGGATGGAACTGTCCAGGAATATCTGAATGTAAAGGATGGTCAGAATTATGAAAAATCTTATGCAACATGCATAATGGACGAGTTGAACGACGGTCCCAAAGATTATCTAGATCTGGAATAAGAAATTTAATAACTAAGTTTCTGTCCAACAAACCAAGATTATAAATCATTTACCACACATATCTTTATTTATAACAATTTTTCTTAAAGCTCTTAGTGTCATTAGTAACATCACTTGCATGTGTAAATGCATTACAAAATAAAGTTTTCTGTTTTTTAGCAAAAACTATTTCATTTGTTTTGAATTTCTAAGGATAAAATAAGTAAACCAACATTATTGATATTATTATTACATAACCAAAACTTGGTAAGATATCTTTTGCTGCAAAAGCTAACAATACACAGATGTGTAAATGCGATTTTTTGTTTGTTATAATCGGCGATGGAATTTAAACAAATCAATGGATTTGGTTTTATGTGGCATGTTTAAGAAACGCAGAATATAAAAGCTTCTCTACCTAATTTATTTTGGTTTTCTAAGTATACAGCAAAAACACTTCAAATAATGTAGACGTAACGGAGGACAATGCACTATTCGAGGATGACAGTGCTAGTGGTGCAAACAAAAGCAACAAAGATTATAGCTGTCGTGATGAATTTTTTGAGACACCTGTTAATATTTCAAATGATGTGTTGGTTTTGATGTATTTTAATTTAAATAAAGTCTTTCCTTTGGTTAAACTTATTTGCATTATTTTTTTTCCTGTATACCGTAGTATAGGTACCGGTAACCTGCAAATTTTGAGGTTTTGGACAACCAACATTTACTGCCATTTCTTGGCAAAAATGTAAACAATCCTAGTTGTCCATAAGTGATTTTGGTGACGGAAGTATTGTTATAAAGACAAAATTAATTTTATTTTTTACGTTACTTAAACTCACAACTACATTATAGTATATGATTATACAGTGATGCCTCAGCATACGAATGTAATCCGTTCAGCATACGGTTTCGTATACTGATTTTTTCATATCCTGAGTCGCGTTTTACATGTAAATAGCCTAATCCGTTCCAAGCCTTACGAAAAGACACCTTTTCTTTCATAAACACGCTAAACTGTAGTAATAAACATGCAATGCAGCCATTTCTATCATTCAATAATTAACCCAACCGTTAAAAACAGCCTAATCCATTCCAGAAACCACCATGGGATTATTCAATATTGTAGTTACTGTATAACCTAGTTATCCCCTCCAAGCTCTAAGAAAACGGTCCGTTTTCTTTACTACCGTATAAAAGTTACGGTACTGTATGTAAAGCATTTGGATCAGTGAAGGTGTATTGTTACCTGTACACCTAAATTAAGGGTTGATACCCAGAAAAAAAAGGTACAGTTAATTAACAAAAAAAGTTGAAACTTACCTTTTGATTGAGACGATGTCCGATAGCGAAGTCGCGGCAGAGGAGGATGGCATAAGGCAGAAAACATAACAAGTGACAGACTACGTACAATAATTTACACACTTAACACATTAACACTTAACTTTACGAAATAAAAAAATGGCAGAAATAATTAACACTTAACATTACGTATGGAAAACTATAAAATGAAAGAAAAAATTACTTTAACACTTAACGGTAACATAAAACTTAAAATTGAATTTTTTTTTTTTGCTTTTTTAAAACTACGTTTTTCACATTTTCTAAATTTCTTCTACTTCTTCATCACTTAATTTTTTCTGTTTCTTTTCTTTACTTTCACCTTCTACTTCTTCATCACTTCCTCTTTTCTGTTTCTTTTCTTCACTTTCAGCTTCGTCTTGGCCTACTAATACTGCTGGCCTTTTTAATAAGAAACTATCCATGGAAGCTTGTTTCTGCCTACTTTTCAACACGTTAGGCAAACATCATTGCAGTGTTGAAGCGCACGGTTAGTATGAAATTTTCTGGATGTTCCTTTTCGACGTAGTCTGCCATTTTATGGAAACAGGCGAGAATTTCCTTAATGTCTGACATTTTCAAAGGTGTAACATCCTCCTCATCACCGCTAGAGAACTGCTCTTGAACAACACTCATTTGCATCATCTCCAACTCCTTCAGGTCGTCCGTCGTCAACTCCTCGTGGTGCTCCTCGAAAAGTTCATCTATATCCTCGGCGCTAACTTCCAGCCCCATGGACGTACCAAGATGTACGATGTCAGCCACCTCAGACTGCTGAATGGGTTCAGGATCGTCAACGATCTCGGCTTCGCCTCCAGGCTTCCCGAACCCCTCGAAGTCTTGTGCAGAGACACCATCAGGCCACAGCTTCCTCCAAGACGAGTTCAGGGTACGCCTCGAAACTTCCTGCCAAGCGAGATCGATGAGTTTGAGGCATATCAAATATTAAAATGATCTTTCCAGAATTCACGCAGAGTGAGGTTTGTACTTTCTGTCACTTGGAAACATCTCTGGAAGAGATGCTTCATGTACAATTTTTTGAAATTAGAAATAACTTGCTGGTCCATGGGCTGGAGAAGAGGGGTGGTGTTAGGCGGTAGATACAGGAGCTTTATGAAGGAATACTCAACCAGAAGATATTTCTCGAGGCCAGGAGGGTGAGCTGGAGCATTGACCAACACCAGCAGACATTTCATAGGGAGGCGCTTTTCTTCCAAATATTTTCGGACAGTCGGACCGAAGCAGACATTCACCCAATCAATAAAAAGTTGCCTCGTTACCCAGGCTTTAGCATTCACCCTCCACATCACGGGAAGGTTCTCCTTGATGACTTTGTGGGCTTTGAAGGCTCGGGGATTTTCAGAATGGTACACCAGCAGGGGCTTTATCTTGCAGTCCCCACTGGCGTTTGCGCAAAAAGCAAGGGTAAGCCTGTCCTTCATAGGCTTATGCCCG
Organism: Palaemon carinicauda; assembly: GCF_036898095.1. Taxonomy (NCBI): domain Eukaryota; kingdom Metazoa; phylum Arthropoda; class Malacostraca; order Decapoda; family Palaemonidae; genus Palaemon; species Palaemon carinicauda. Next base: position 138,691,587 of record NC_090730.1, read on the forward strand.
GGTAGCCTCTTCTCCTCCGCCGTGATGAACGTCCGACGAGGCATTTTCTTCCAGAAAAGCCCAGTTTCGTCGCAATTGAAAACTTGCTGCGAACTGTAGCCTTCCTGCAGAGTCAACTCGTCAAACATTTTAACAAAGGCTTCGGCGGCCTTCGTGTCCGAGCTGGCTACCTCCCCATGCCGTACCACTGAATGAATACAAGTCCTTCTCTTGAATTTCTCGAACCACCCCCGAGAAGCCTTGAACTCTGGGGGTTCCTGCTGGGATGTTCCTTCTCCTGCCGCTTCTTCGGCCTGAGAACGCACGAGATCACCGAAAATGGCGGAGGCCTTCTGGCAAATTGTAGTCTCAGTGATGGTGTCTCCTGAGATCTCTTTGTCTTTGATCCACATAAGAAGCAGCTTCTCCATCTCGTCATGCAAGTGTGTTCTCTTGTTGGAGAAAATAGTGACGCCCTTAGAAGGTGTCACTGCTTTGATGGCCGCCTTCTGCTTCAGGATGGTGCCTATCGTAGATGGATTCCGGCCATACTCATTGGCGATCACACTTAAACGCATGCCAGACTCGTACTTTTTCACGATTTCGAGTTTCGTCTCCATCTAGAGCATTATCTTCTTCTTTCCTTCGGCAACATTCTTGGGACCCATGGCTACAGTATTAAGCTCAATAATACACTACGTACGTTATATACTATGTAGCAAACACTAATACAGTACAGTACACAGTAAAGAATGTTTAATAACGATAACACGTGGCGTACGAATGTATTTAACACTACGTCAAACAAGCGAAAGCACACGAAGTCAATGTTAACGATACCGCAGTCGGAACGAAAAGATAGAGAGAGAGATGAACGCCCGTGCGTAAGCAAGGTGGGATAGTTGCCGACCAATAAGAAAGCAGGATCTTATGGCATCTGAGTAAGGAGATAACCAATGGGTGAGCGGGAGGCTGTAAGTGAGTTTACCCAAGTTCAAAGTCTGGAGGCGCGCGCTTTTTAAAATTACTCTCAGCGACGAGTTGGGATCTCGTAAGCTTTTCGTACCCTGAAAATTTTTTCGTATGCTGGGGCATTAAAATCTTCGTATCGCTTTTCGTACCCTGAATTTTTCGTAAGCAGAAACTTTCGTATCCAGAGGTATCACTGTACTTAGCATAGTATATGCTGTTAAGTCAATCCTTCCATATACTATGTAAGAAGAAATATTAATTGCAAACAAGTTAAATTCTAAGTTTCAGACAACTAGGCTAACCTACTGACAACGCAACAGAGCCTGAGTACTATAAATACATGAAGATAAAATTACCGGTAAATATTCTTATATTACTTGCATAAAACTACAGTACATACCCTAGTCAAAAAGAGTATATTATATGGCTTTAAGTCAATCCTTCCAAACTACTAACCTATTAATGAACTATATGCAATTAAAATACCCTCACAACAACAACAGAGGTCAAGAAAACGGATTTCGAGCGAAGCGAAAAATCCATTTTTGGGTGAAAGAGCCATGTCGTCCTGATGGAAGTTCCTTCATTAGTAGCTTCCTAAGTTATATGTGACTACAGTGATATATCCCAGAGAAATTACCGAAGGTACCCAGAATTCTAACTCCTGGAGCGAGTATCCCTTAAATTTCTCCAAGGGATATCGCGTAAGGACGTATCTTGACACATCTCATAGCTATTTACACCCCGAATAGCCTTTCACTTCGAGAGGGAAAGTAGCAAGAAAAATAGGAGAGTCGTTAAAGAGGTAAACCACTCGACTTCTCTTAATGTACTGTAAATAGTTCTGCCAATCGCCACCGTATGGCGCCACCAAACCATTCTCCGTAGCTTTGCAAGTATTACAGATACAGTACCAAAAGGGAGGGATTAACATCCTTTTATCAAAGGAGGGTGGGTCCATCAGGACGACATGGCTCTTTCACCCAAAAATAGATTTTTAGCTTCGCTCAAAATCCGTTTTTTGGGCTCAGGCCATGTCGTGCTGATGGAAGTTTACCAGAGCATTAATGTATCTGTGGATTTAATAGTGCCGTTATCTCGAATTGACTATTTCCTAATTGGTCATAAAGACCAAGACACTTGATGTTACCGTAATACATCAACCAACTGAGCATACCATATGCCAGCTCTTCCTGCCCCCTACAGGGAAAAATCTGTATAGACTCTAGGAAAAAACCCGAGATTGTGAGTTCAAGGAACAATAAGCAAGCAGAAAGTATATCGTGTCGTATATACGTAAAGCGTAGTTTGTATTAAAGTTCTGAATAGAGTACTGTACCTCCCAGGTCTGGATCAGGCAGACGAGTTTATGTTCACGTAGGAATCATAATATAGTAAACAAACATAGCACAACCAAACTTACCTGTTTGCATGGTAAGGGAGACTTTGTCCCACAAGGTCCATAAGAGGATCAAGGATACTCTTTATATAATATACTGTATATTGAACGTCAATAACAATAACATCCTAAGTTTACCGACAGGTTATTTTAAGCCAGGCATATGTGATTCTGTAATTCCTCCAGAAGTGCTTCTGGAAAAATGCTTCCTCTCATACATGTTTCCTGCTCACCTATGAAAGGATTTCATTTCTCCGATAAAATGTATAAAACATTTGAGCCCATCAGTATAAAAGTTTTTAAAGTCAGATTCATAATCAATTTGAGTTTCCCTTAAAATGGATGAATGACTTCTCTTTTCACTTCATCTTTGCAACTATTCCTTCCATGTACCATTCCATTGTTCTCAAAAGATCAGGATCATGCTGCATAATTCAATTTATTGGATTGTGCTTTTATATTATGGTGTACTATGGTTATGATGCTCCATACTTGAAGATAACTACTACTTGATTCTAGAGTACAGATTATAACACTGACAAAGATAACAGAGATGTCAGCGAACATCAGCTTCGGACATTTCTTCCGGTCTTTGTCTGGAAAAAGGAGTAAAAATCCAGGTAGTCTACTTCATCTGGTACCAGTGTTTGTTACCATATCAACTTCCCTCATTTCAACGCTATGTCATTCTCTTTCAACTTAAAATACGGTAACAGTGTTTGCCCGACAGACACTGTTCAGCCGTGTGGACGCACCTTTCAAAACTATAACATACCATACATTTTCCCATCCCCCGGAGAGGCTTTAGAGGTCTGTTGTAGGGAGTTCTCCTGGAAAACTAAATTTCTCCCCTTTTTACACAGCATGAATGCTTTGTAACTGCCTAAAACTACAATGAGTTTTGGTTTCAATTTATTATGCTTTTATAGTACAGTAATAACACTCCATCCGAGAGACCCGATCAAGTCAATTTTATGACGTAGGATGGATTTTACCCTATAAGTGACATACATTCCCTATACAATATTCATACTGAACACAAGTTTTGTAAGTACAGTACTTACAACCTGCTATTATTTTATAAAAACCCGATACATTAATACCAATCTTTACTATTAGTTCAATGTTACATAAGTTCCAACTACTGCGCTCATCCTCAAGGGGTCCAGCCGGCTAATGCCGATTTTTAACAACAGGACTTTGACATTCATACCACTTAATAAGGTGACTTAGGATATCTCCAAACTGCTTAGGATTTTTGTCTCTTGACCTTCGGTTTTGCGACGCCAGGGTGATTTATCCTGAAAATTAGTGTTTTTCAAATTTTATCTCCTCCCATGATAATTATTACTAAGATCTGGGATTACTACCCAATATAGACCTCCAATATTATTTAGTTTTTTTTTATTTTCTAAAAGTAATTTGCCAGATATGAATTTTTCATTATGGTAAAACAATAAACCCTAAAAAAAGGGGAAAAAATAAGTAAAAAAAATATGAAAAAAAAAATTGGAATAGAGGGCTTCATTTTATTGTTTTATAAAGTATTTCTAAGTTATATACCAAATTTCAATGCTATAGTGCATCTTTAAAATTAAGGGAGACTATTGAATTTGAAGATCGATGAGTATAGTTTTGAGATACGGGCATTCAAAGTTTTTCTGTGTATTTTTACAAAGACAATATTAATAAATCCTGATTATTATGACTTTTTGGTTCCTTTTTGGATAGTGATAAACAAAAACAGTTATTTATCATAATTTACTCAAGCAACGATCCTTTTGCTCAATATCTTTCTTTTGCCTTCACACACACACACACACAATCTCCCTCTCTCTCTCTCTCTCTCTCCCCCCACTACCGATATTACCGTCTTCTGAACTCTTAATAGCGAATTTTTTTCTTCCTTGTGTTAGCAAGATGTTGAAATTGTCTTTTCCTCTTTGAAATGATAAAATTCTTGCCGAAAAAAAGAAAAACAAACATAAAAATAGGTGAATGTCAGAGGTCTAACTCAGGCATGTACTCTCTTTGAGGTTTGTGGTAGGACTGAAGGGCGAAGGGTGACAGTTTACAGTGTAATACATTGTCTGCGACTTGTGGAAGTTATACAGATGCCATTGTTCATTTTCTTTCACATCAAAATGTAATAATTATGAAAATTTACAATAACAGAAGAAATACTGTATTTTCTTGTAGGGAACAATGTTGATGGTTTGAGTTACTTTTACTAATTACCCTGTAACTATGAAAGCAAGAGGAATTTTGGCAATATTTCTCATACGCATTCTCCATTGCTATACAAAGCTCGGTGAATTTTTTTTCAGGATTGTGTTTTTTATTCCTATACTCCCATATACTGTGATTCTGGCCGGCGCCCCCTTAAGTCAATTTCTACATTGTACAATAACAAAGAAATGCTATACTGTAACATACTTCAAAAGGAAGCTTATTAGTACACTGTAGGTACAGGAAGTCCTCAGGTTATGATGATTTGTTGTTAATAACGGGCACCCATAAAGTACTTAAAAAATCCAATAACTCAATTTCAAACAACAACAATTTGCAATTACAAACGGGCTCCCACAAGATACTGAGAAAAAACCTTAAACTCAATTTCGAACGACAACATTTGGTTTACAGATACATCCAACTACTGGCTGAAGTTGCAAGAAAAATGACGCCATAGAGTAGCATGTTACATATAACTTTAGCATTAATTTGCCATCTTTGTTTACGATGCAAATTCTGGATTTTGGTGCCGCTCTTCCTTGGATAGTTTTAAGCCTTTTTTTTTTTTTTAGATGCATCATGTCAGGAAAGCATAAGGGCGACTTTTGATGGCAGTGTGCGTGTCAACTACAAGAATAAAGGTATGGAATAGTTATATGGATTTCTTATTGTTTACTAATACTGTATAAGTGTAGGTACGCTACTGTAAAGGGTACAGGTATTTGTTTGCATAGGATATAGTAATTTATTAATGATAAGGGACTGTTTTCTCTTTTTTAAAGTACTGTAATATGTATTTCTTAAAGTATATTATACACATATGTAAATACATATGTATGTATGCACAAAGTTGTGTATAAATTAGACTTTTGATGCAGCGTAGGAATGAATAACTCTTGTAATCTGAGGACCTCCAGTATCTAGTTTTTATGAAATGAAACCAAGTGTAAGTACTTTTTCGTGTTTAGTATGTGTATAATGAACACAGAAGTCGCTTCATAGGCAAAAAATCCAACCTACGCTGAAAATGGATTTACATCAGGTGGCGTGGAACCAATTAACGACATAGGGCAAGGCATTACCACAAAGGATCTACATTAATAATCTTACATGAGAAGTACAGTACTGTAAAGTTCAGCTTTTCTTTCTTATTGTTTAGTGTAGAGACCGACATAAGGTTGGATAAAACGGCTTAGCGTGGATTTTAGTTTTCTATTTTACACTCAGTCATGAGCGACGTAAAATTGGAACTGATGTATATCAAACAGATATTACGAGGGGTAAATTACTCTAATGAATAACATAAAAATATACTACAATTACCTGCTAGGTGTTTGTAAACTAATCAAATAATGAGACTTAACTGTAAAAATATATAGGAAACAATAATACATTTTATATTCTACTGTTTTTTATTTAACATATATTTCAGTGTTGACATTGTGATTTACAAAGGTACTTTTTACAAATAAATGATGGGAAGCTGAACTTGATTAAAGAGGGTTAATCTTTGGATCTGAAAAAAAAAAGGAAATAATTTAGAATATTTTACATAAAATTGAAGGAAGATCATCAGATGGATTTTCAGGGAAATAACTAAATGAATTCCATTCCAAAACACGTCTCTTATTTTACTTATGCAGTAATGCCTAAAATAATAATTGTTGCAAGGTAGGCTACCACTTGAATAAACAATTGAAAAACATAACATTGTAACTCCTGGTAAATAACACTAGAGGCACTGCCTTTTCTAATTTGTCATTTCTATCTTTCTAACCAAAAGTAGCTGCAGGAAACAAGAAAATTATAGGGCTTACAAAGAATCAGCTTTCACAGAGCAGTTTAGTAATTAGGAAACAATATAACAAAAAATATTGTAGTACATTGGAACCTCTTCATACGATCTCAATTCGTTCCGGGACCTAGATCGTACGTTAAAAGGATCGTATGTTGGAGCGAATATAAGAATACACTGTATTTTGTATAATTCGTTCTACAGCCCAAAAACCTATGACAACTCCTTAATAAATTACTACACAATTACACATAGCAATAATACAATTGCATTATACAGTATAATAGAGATGTAAAAAAAAGAATAATTATAAAGAAATAATAAATAAAAAAGGGGTTTTTATTGTCACTTTACCTTAGTGACAGGCCAACGAAGGTGTACACTTTACTACGCAGGAGGAGACGGACGGTAGGCGAGGAGGTAGAGATGGTGACTGCGATAATGTACTATAACTTACTCAACTTACAATATGTGAGCTTTAACCTAACTCAGCTTATTTATTTTTATTTAATTTTTATATCTTTTTTTTTTTTTTTTTTACATTTTCTTTTTTTCTTTTTGATTTTTAATTTTCATCACTTTCACTCACTTCAATCTTAGTTTTCATTGCTTCACTTTCTTTCTCTTCATCACGATCACTAGAAGGCTTCGTAGATTTTTTTAAGAAACTATCGAGAGAAAGTTGCTTGGTACGGCTTTTCAGAATTTTTCTGAAATGGGTTAAGCAGACATCATCGAATTGCGAAACTACACAGCAAACCTGAAGTTTCTGTGGGTGATACTTATCAATGAAGTCAACCACGAGTTGATGATGTGCTAACATCTCTTTAATTACATCCTCTACCACCTCGATCTCCTCAGACTCACTCAACTGCGCTTGGAACTCATCATGCTGCATGACATGCAGCTCCTTGAGTTCCTCGATGGTGAGCACTTCATGATTCTCCTTGACAAGTTCGGTGATGTCATCTTCATCAACCTCCAGACCCATGGACTTGCCAAGGCATACAATATCTTCTACGTCTTCCCCTACGGCAAGCACAGGTTTAGTTTCGAGGCCAAAACCTTCAAAATCTCTGGGAGAAACAGCATCAGGCCAAAGCTTCCTCCAAACTTAATTCAGTGTCTGTCGAGTTACTCCCATCTTCAAGCAGTGCACGATATAGAAATGGCTCCTTCAAAATTCACGCAAAGTTAAGTTGGTGTTTTTCGTGACATTAAAGCACTGCTTAAATAAGTGCTTGTTGTAGAGCAGCTTAAAATGGGCTGGAGGATAGGGGTGGTGTTTGGTGGAAGATACAGCACTCTGATAAACTAGAACTGGTTGATGATATCATCTTCGAGTCCTGGGGGGTAGCGGGAGCATTATCCAAGCAAAGCAAAAACATTAAAGGCAAATTCCTCTCCTGAAGGTACTTCTTGATAGCTGGGCCGAAAACTTGGTTTACCCATTCAACAAAGAAGTGCTTAGTAACCCAAGCCTTAGAATTGGCACAACAGAAAATATGCTGCATCTCCTTATTGACTATGTGCCTTAAATGCCCTAGGGTTTTCGGAATACAGTAATTAACCAATAACGGCTTGATTTTGCAGTCCCTGCTGGCGTTGGCACATAGGGCGAGAGTCAACCGATCCTTCATAGGTTTATGTCCAGGCATTTTCTTCTCTTCGGTGGTGATGTATGTTCAACTAGGCATCTTTTTCCAAATCAGACCTGTTTCATCACAATTGAAAACTTGCTGCTCTACGTAGCCTTCATCCTCCACGATCTTTTCAAACTTAACAAAATCGTTAGCGCCTTGGTGTCTGAACTTGAAGCCTCACCGTGCCGAACAACTGAATGAATCCCGGTCCACCTCTTAAATTTCTCGAACCATCCGCGAGACACCTTGAATTCCGCCGTCGTAGAATCGGTTGAACTTTCCCCCCGCGTCACCCCTAGAGCCCGCCACCTTCAAATCACAATACTGTATATAGCGCTGGCCTTCTCGCAAATGATCGTATCGCCAACAATCTCTTTGTCCTTTATCCATATTAACAAAAGGCGTTCCATCTCTTCCAGGGTAGGGCTGAGACGTTTTGAAATAATGGATCCCCTTCGATGGTTTGACTGCTTTAACGACTGTCTTCTGCTTGATGATCATCAAGATCGTACATATTCCGGCCATATTGTTTAGCCATATCACTCACATGCACACCGCGCTCATGTTTTACTACAATTTCTTGCTTCAATTCTAATGAAAGCATTGCCTTCTTCCTTTTCTCACCACTACTAATACCTGTACCGAAACTAAGCTTCTTAGGACCCATGATTATAAGTAAAATAAAAATTGAAACGTGTAAAAAGGAAGATAATAAGCATTGTTAATAACGGACCGAACAGGGTACAACCACATGATGCACACAAGAATAAAGAACTGACCGACACGACCCTCACTGGCGTCCCTACGACGTGCTGCCGTCTACCAGCGTAAACAAGAAACTACCATCGACGCTTCAAGAAAATTCTACGCGTGTGGTCTACGTCGGATGTTGGAGCATGACGTCGGGTGTCGAGACGAGAATTCGATGGAATTTTACGTTGGATGTTGGGACCAATCATATGTAAAGGCAATTGTATGTCGAGGTTCCACTAAACTATGACCACTACTGTATTTTACTTGGGCCAAGTTGTTTTTAAGAGGGAGGGCAAACTGTACACCTTGAGTATCTTGTTCTACTCCATAAAAGTACAGTATTTTGGGTATTACAAGGCAAAAGGAAAAGTTTTTAGTTTAAATATTGAATATGATCACAATCCACAGAGATAAACTCGGTGATGAGGCATGACTACAGTAGCTTTATGGATATTTTCTCCTAAGCACCAAGATAAATTATATAGTGTACCGTATAAGGAACTATCTTGAAGTGAAGCACTAACCATAGTGAAGTGGCAATTATCTTATTGACATGAATGTTAGTCACCTCATATTTGTTTCTTATTTCAAGCAACTGATTACCCCAAGAATGAGTTTTTCTTTCAAGTAACATTCAAGATAATTAATCCCCACTAAAGATCATCACTGAGAATCAGTAGGGTGTTTACCTTCGTTATAGGCTAGTCTTTGCAATCAAAACGTCATATTTTGCAACAATTGAAGTCTCTGTCTTTATAACAACTAATAATAACCTGGACATCTTACTAATAAGGGTCGAGAGTACCGTTAGGTTTATGGCCTAGAAAACCAAGGATGTTGCAAAAGAATTTTTTTTTTTTTCTTTTTTAACTAGTGTGTGTCAAATAAGGTATATAGAAATTGATGGATTTGCCTGTAAATATTCATCCTTCCCCTCATAAGGATGAGTTAGAATGAGCACGTCTATTTATCAGTACAGTAATAAAAAAGCTTCTAGTAATAGGTGAGGCTTAACTGTATTTCTACTTCCATCCAGCTACATAGGTTTCCAGCAGCTATATCCCCAGGGGAAAAGAGAAGAAAACTGACCGACACACACACACTCTCTCATCCTAGACTTACTTTGTAACTGCTATCTTTGAGTTAATACTTTCGGTCCTACAAATGAGCAAGGGTCGCTAAATATCTTGCCAAACAGCAATCAAGGTCCTGTGAAACTGTATCTAATAGACTTCCGAGTGTATTCCTACAAACAATGCACATTAAAGGTGGTCTGACTTTCATACTACTGAGAGAATTTTCTTAAAAGCAACAGTAGTACCAACTCCTCTGATCTCATGGGCTTGCACCTTATCTTGATCTGATGCACCTGGGGGATCTAGGGCATACTGCTCTATTGATAGTCTCCTTCAACCAAAAGGAAATTGTGTTTTGGGTGACTTTTTCACCCTACCCATGCTTATGAACAGGTTCTGTATCCTGGGTTCTCAAGAGAAAGCACTTTATCCACCTTACAGGACACAAAAGGAACTTCTACAGACTGTCTGTTACTCACCCAAGCGATAAAACTGTACAGGATGAAAACCTGGAGTAGACGACCAATGGACTGAATTTTACCCGCAAAATCAGGAACGAAAGATAAAGAGACCTGCCTCCAGAGCTCAGAATGAGAGAAAAAATAAACAAATATGAGTCACTGTATAGTTCACTTACAGGCTTAGTTAAAGCTAAATCAAACAAAGTTTTCAGGGTAAAGTCCATACCTAAGGTTAATCTCAACAGTTCATAAGGAGCTCTCTTTAAATACCACTAAACCTTGGTCACATTCCAAGATGGAGGTTGAATTTTATGAGGACAGTTCTCCATACTTCTAGTAAGTACAGATAATTCACACAAAGAAGAAATAGCCACTCCTCTCAGTCTCGGTACCTGGTTCAAGGAAAAACGATACCCTTTTACCGCTGCGACTCGAGACCTTTTATCCTTTCATAGTTAAACTAGAAAACCTGCTACTAGTGGAATATAGGCTCCAGGAGAAGTGTTCCCTCAACAGAAACAACCACAGAAGGCCCACTTTGCCTGGAACATCTCAGAGGAGGATTGCTTAAGGAATCGAGACGTCTTGCGCAAAAAGACACTCTCAGAAGAGATGATGGATAAATTCCACCCATGAAGTGATATGGATTCCAATTAGTTGTAGAACCTCAGCAGGTGGGGTTGACGGAGCAGGTTGCGCCACGGGAGAAGCAGGTCAGGTTACCATTCTGCTTTTGGCCATTTCAGAGCTATGAGTCATCTTAAGGTTTTCGGACGATTGATTGATTATCAGTTATCTGGCATCATTGACGCCGATGTTATTTGTTATAAATAAAGAAATAAATTAATGGTGAGTCAGTTTAAAACAATAAAACCAAGAACATCCTTATAACTTGAATAGTTTTCAAAAGACCTGCTTCTGGAATAAATTTAAAAATACCACTAGTATGGTACGACACATCTGAGAATCTTGGCAAGGATGAACCTGCCAGTTTTGGGATGAAAACTCCTTGCTCATCATCCTTCAGAGTAGGCAATATTGTGGAAAAGCATAGACGTTGAAGCCATCTAAGGATTGCTGGAATGCGTCTTCAAGTGCCGCTGCTGGGTCTGGCACCTGGGTCCGAAACTGGCGAGCAATAAACTGAATTTTCTGCCTTGGTAATGTAAAGACCATTTTGAATCAACTATCAGACCCTTCCAACTCAACTTCTCCACTAGGAAATTCCTCTTGCAGGTAATGAACCAGGCTGAGAGGACTACCACGTTGCAAACTCCCCATTCATGCACCAAAATAGCTAGTTCACAATAGTTGTGAGACTGTGCTGCCTTCCTTTTTGACACAAGCCACTACAGGTGCATCGTTGTTCACCCATGCCATCGAGTGACCAACTAGAAGAGGCTGGATATGTTGAAGTGCTGGGTAAGTTGCCTTAAAACTCCTGAACATTGACATGAAGAGAATTGTCCTCATGCAACCATTGTCCTGATGCCAGATGGCCAAGGACGTGGGGATCCCACCCTCTCTGACACATCAGTAAAAAGAATATCTGGAGGCAGACATAAGGAAGAACCCCAAAACTGATTTTCCTTGTCTAGCCACCGCGGTAGGTCGAGTTTGGTCTCACTTGATTGGTACTAGGGTAAGAGGAGAATTAGTGGTCTGTGACTATGTCCTTTAGATACCATTGTAATGATTGTAGGTAGCAATGACCATGAGGAATACGTCTCTCTAACATAGTCACGTGGCCTAGTAGCTGTTGCTGATACCTGTGATCAATGAAGGAAAGGATGAGCTACCATCCAGAATCATGTTACTGTCTTGGGATGGACAAATTTCTTTATTACTGTATTCATGTCCCTACCAGGGTATATTCTTTGCATATGACAAGTTTGGACTTCTCTAGATTAATTTCAATTCCCAGATCGTGACCAAAGATGAGAAGTCTGTCTCAATGATGATGAAGTTGTGTCTACGAGTCCCCCAGTATTAGCTGGTCATCTAAATACTGGATCAGACAAATTTTGTTTGCATGAACCCACACTAACACCAAAGAAAACACTCAAGTAAATACAGGAGGGGCCATGGACACCCGAATGCAAAGAACCTTGAACTGAAAGACTGTGCTACCCAAGACAAAGCGTAAATACTTTCTTGAAGAATGAAATATGGGAATTTGAAAAGTATGCATCCGTTAGATTGAGGAAAATCATAGTTCTTCCTCACTGCCTGTCTGACCGTGGTGGACCTCTCCATACTGAACCGTGTCTAGTGAATGAACTCGTTCATGGCTGATAGTTCTATGACAGGTCTCCAGCAGGCAGAGGCTTTTTCATCAAAAAATACAGCTAGAAAAACTCCGAGACCCATCCTGGACTTCTATATGCCCTTTTGTTCTGCCCAGTGAAATTACCACTTCATTAATTTCTCTGCCAGGCATTCCCCACTGGTGGTGGTTGAATGGAGGAATTGTCAGCCCTAGTGTAAATGAGGGCCTCGCCTACCTTACCCTCTTCAATTCTGGTACTGTCCTCTTCACTAATGAAACGGCTGACCAGAATCAGTAGGCTTCCAAGACATCAACAGTGAAGCTCTGAAATCACTCAATTCGTTTCCAATCTACAAGATGGTTAGGGGCCTTTTATCCCAATCGAGAAAACTAGGGCTCAATCTCTTATGAGACCGAGCTAGCAACAGGCGTATGAGCACTTGTATTCCAAACCGCTTAGCGCTGGGTATGCTCTTAGTATGAGCCATTCAGCGATAGATATGATCTCTGTACGTACAGGTAGTTGTCGACTTATGACCAAGATAGGGACCAAGACGCAAGTCACACTTAAAATATGAAGTTTCCATTGATTTATAATGGTGCATCATGATACTGTAATATTCATGTCATATTTTATCAACATTTTCTTACTGTATATCATTACTGTATTTCATTTTCTTGGTTAATAATAATAATACAGTAGACCCCCGCCATACGACATTAATCCGTTCTGGAGTTGGTATCGTACGGTGAAAATGTCGTATGGCGGGCAATAGAATAGCTAATGCATGCAAAACCCCAGGTAAAAACCTTGAAAATTAGTATGTAACAAAATAGTATAGTAAGCACTGTACTACAGTATACTTACTGTATACAGTATATAATATACATGTACTGTACAGTATAAAATTAAATAACATTACACAAATAAAAATTATATACTGCACTGTAAAGGAAAAATTAAATTTTGTTTACCTTTGGAGTGACGTGACTTAAGCTGGTGGTGGGTGGAGGCAGAGGGGGAGGAGGCCGTAGATATAAAAACGTATCAATGCTAATTATGTTATGTACACTTAATAATAAATTTATTCTTACTATTAAAGACTTAAAATTAAAAATGTCTTTTTTTTTATTATTTATGTCTTTTGAAATCTTTTTTATTTTTTTTTGTTTAGAACTTGAAAAATTACTCTTTTTTTAGCTTTTTTAATAGAATTACTCATCTTTGCTTTCTGACACTTCTCTTTTGGAGAAATATCTATCCAAAGAAGCCTGTTTCTAACGACTCTTCAAAATATTTCTAAAATGACTCATACACTTGTCATTAACACTCTCAAGAAGACGACCTGTGTGAAGTTTTTCTGGGTGTTTTTTTTTTTTAATGAATCGTAAGGTTTTCATACCAACCGATAGCTTCCCTTATTTCTGCTGATGTCGTTTCTTCAGTCTCCCCCCCGGCCTCGCCACCACTAGAGCTGTGCTCTTCTTGAATGATGGTCAATTGCATTGCCTCCAACTCCTTCAAGTCTTCAGTCGTAAGCTCCTCCCTGTGCTCCTCCATAAGGTTATCGACGTCAGCCTCATCAACAACAAGCCCCATGCACATGCCTTCTTCACATTTCTTTAATATCTCCAGCTTCGTTTCCATAGTAATCATCTTACTTTTCCCTTTAACATCACTAGCAATCTTGGGACCCATGGCTAACGAATTAAAGTTGGAATTAAGCACTAAAATGCACAAAAAATACCACATCGCAAGCACTCACACAAGATCAAGTCTTTACGAAACGCACACGAGAATCTGAACTGAACGCGTGATTAACAAAGACTGAGAGGAGGGATTTTAGGCAATAGCATATCGGCATCTTAGTGACGCCGTGACGCCGACCAATAGCAGACCAGCTTCTTAGTGACGTAAGCAGTGACGTATGAGCATGGTGGTAGGAGAGTGACTCGAACAGTCGTACGCGTAAAAACCGCCAACTTTGAATTTTGGAATTTGATGCCGTAAAGTGGGGAAAATGTCGTAACGAGGGGACGAAAAAACATCGCATTCCACACCGTAACGTAAAAAAAACGTAAGCTGGGGATGCTGTACCCTGGGGGTCTCCTGTAATAGGATATCATTATTAAAGCATTTTTGTATTTATTTTACAACTTCTGGAGCATTTTAACAATCAATAATTAGTCATTTTTTTTGTTTACCTTTGGTCATGATCAACTGGTCTTAAGCTCCTGCTACTGTATTGACAATATGGGCACATACCATATAATTTCTTGACTTATTCAAAATATCTTCATAATGAATATTACATCAGCACTAATATTTGATAAGGTATAGTTTTCATACAATTCATTTGTAGTCATTATTATTAGTTATCACATGAATACATTCTCTGTCTAGTCGCCCTTCTACCTTAGGGCGTGAATACGGAGAAGCCCAGTCAGTGGTGTTCGCCCCTACTGACTCAGTGAAGATGGAAAGGATGGCGAAGGCTACGCTTCTGGCAAATTCTTAACTTATTCAAAATATCTTCATAATGAATATTACATCAGCAGTAATATGTTATAGGCTATCATAGTTTTCATGCAGTTCACTTATAGCCATTATTATTATTACAACACTGTCCTTATAAGCAGACCACCAAAGGACTAGCAAAGCTTCCTTACCAGAATGCATGAAATATCACGAGGTTGGACTTAGGATAAATAGAAGAAAGATAAGGATAAATAGAAGAAAGATAAGAGATAATGAGAACGGAATATGCAATGGAAGATGAAATATCATTAGAAGGAGAAAGGATTAAGGACGTGGAATTATTTAAATTTTTAAGAACTATGACCTCTAAACAGGATCTTTAGAATTTGAGTTTAGTGAAAGATTGAAAAAAGCAAATCAGAAAATGGCTAGGTTCAGAAAAATTTGGAAATAAAATAACCTGAAATTACATATAAAAATCAGACTATGTATCAGTTTAGCGAGATTGGTGTTACTGTATGGACACGAGTTGTGGTAAGATAATGAAACAATATCCAACAGATTTTGTAGATTTGAGAACAAAGCCCTCAGAAGAATATCAGGAGTTGAATGGAAGGACAGGATTAGAAATGAAACTACTGTAGAGTGCCATATGTGGACGAGATCATGATGAGGGGTAGATGGAGATGGTTTGGGCATGCTCTACACACCCCCCAAGAGAGATTAGTTCGCCAAATATTTAACTGGGCTCCACAAGGCGCTAGAAGAGTTGGAAGACCCAGGCCTACATGGCTAAGGACTATGAAGCATGAAGTGAGAGATGATAAATGGAGAAGCATTGATTTAAAAGCTCAAGATAGACGACTGGCGAAATCTAACCGAGGCCCTTTGCGTCAATAGGCATGGGAGGAGATGATGATGTTACAACCCTAGTTGGATAAGCAGGATGCTATAAGCCCAAAGGTTCCAACAGGGAAAAACAGCCCAGTGAGGAAAGGAAATAAAGAAATAAATTAAATATATGAGAAGTAATGAATTAAAACATTTTAAGAACAGTAACAACATTAAAACAGATCTTTCATATATAAACTCATATATAAACTAATATTTATGTCAGCTTGATCAACAAATACATTAGATTCAAGTTTCACATGAATAAGTTTTCTCTCTCTCTAGTCGCCACTCTAGCTCAGGCCGTGAATACGGAAAAGCAAACTCCTCTTGGAGGGATCACTGTTCAGGAACAGGGGGGTTCGGCTGATCCCAAGAAGCTTAAGGTGTTTAAATGTATCCTTACTGACGCAAGGGCGGTGGAGTTCTTGACGCAATGATGCTAATCAGTGGACCAACTAGACCCTGAAGAGATGCAATGCTGTCGTCTCAAGTTCCAGAGGAAGATCCATTCATCTCTCAAACTCGTCCTTGATCCTTCTTGAGAACGTCAAGGCGGTGACCGAATAGAGAAAGGTGCGTTTCATGCATTGGCCACCTTGTCCCAGCACCAAGACAAGGTCATACGACTGGCAAGGCTGGCAAAAGGTTTTTCCATTCAACAACTTTCCTCCAAATTCATCTCCTGACGAGATTGTTGTCCTTACCAACAGAGCCAGCAATGGGGACAGCCTTTCAGGAAGAAGTCCATACTGTGCTATAGAAGGGCACTCTCTAAAGTTGTCTTCAACAGCTCCCTAGGCTTTTACAGACAACTCTTTCTAGTAAAAAGGCGTCTGGAGTCTGATAAACAGTCATCGATCTCTTGACTCTGAAAGTGTTTATCCAACAAACTCCATTCAAGATGGAGACTGCAGCCAAGGTCAGGCAAACCGAAAGACCAAAGGACTTCTTGATCTCGTTGGATCTAAAGGATACGTACTTTCAGATCCCGATCCATCCATCCATCTGAAAGAAGTATCTCTGGTTCGTTCTAAAGGATAGGGTTTACCAATATAAGGAACTGTACTTCAGCCTGTCAACAACCCCTCAAGTTCACAAGTGTGATTACCATGGTATCAACCTGGGCCTACGCCAACGGCATTCGTCTACTGTTACATAGACAGCTGGCTAATCCTTGAAAGACTTGGAGACCCAACTCCTCCATTTGGACAGACTTCCCCACACTTCCCCAGTTTTGTTTTGACTTGGGGATCGTGGTAAATATGAAGAAAAACTTACAGACCTTCTTTCTCCTCCTCCAGATTTAATGTTCTTCACCGATGCAACTAAGGAAGGGTGGGTGCCCCACCTGCTACACCACATGGCCTCCAAACTGTGGTCCGAATCAGAGCGCCTTTGCCACATTCATTGCTCTTCAACATTTCCCATATCATCTGTCTGGTCACTCAGTAGTGCTATAAGTGACAACATGCCTGTAGTGGCATACTTAAATAAACAAGGAGGTACTTTTTCACAGCAAATTTCCAACTAGCCGTGGAAATCCTGCAGTGGACATAAAACAATGTGATTTCTCTGTCAGCAGACAATCTGAGAAGGATTCAGATAGTTGGATCCGAGTGGTCTTTCAATCCTTGGATAGTTAACAAAGTAATAATATTGTGGGGATCGCCGGACATAAAGCTATTAGCAATATCCCTAAACCAGAAACTTCCAGCGTAATGCTCTCCTGTACTAGACCAACAGGCAGCATTCCAGGATACCTTCAAACACACTGTGGGACAATCTGGATGAATATGCATTTCCCACATTCTGCCTTTTGAGGGAAGACTTCAACAGAGTCTGATCAATGCCACTAATAGCTCCACTATGGTCACAGGCAAAATGGTATCCAGACCTTCTGCTGTTGGCAGAGTGTTGTTATGCACACACATTCAGGAACTAAGGAATATTAGGAATTTTAAAAGTAATTATTATTTTCTCAAACTATACCATCTGAGTATCTCCGTTTGGATCCCGAGTCATGATCTCCCAAAAAGCTTGAGAATCCTTTTCAGGTATACGGGAAGATATGTTGAGAGAGAGAGAGACAGAGAAAGAGAGAGAGAGAGATTACCCCAAACTCTATTTTGGACAATAGATGACTATTGGCAAAGGAAACTACTCTAGGAGATATCGATCAACGATAGGATTGAGGGCACAGATCACCCTGAGGAGTAATTGGATGACGACGGTCACGACTCCGGCATTCAGGAGGTATATTGAATAGACCTGCCAGTCCAGTCATAATTATGCTTGAGGGCCACAGACTGCATGGATCAGAGCGTATGTTTTAATTCTCAAAGGCGTAAAGTCTCTTCCCAGAGAGTTCACACTTACACTTAATCCTGGCCGTGCTTACTGTAGCACGCAATCGTGTGGGTTTAAACCCACCTGTCCTACACCTCTAACAGGCTGAACAGATGCCAGGGGTCTAATCAAGGTCAGTCAGCTATGGGCACACAGAAGAGCTAGCGTGTTTAGGTGAGAGCATGCATTTATGCTTAAGCCCACACTATACATGTTGAGAGTTGTTCAGCAACACAGGGATCCTGTGTTGGTATTAAGTAAGCATATTGCCTCCACAGGGGTGAGCATGCTCACTTGTTAGGCATGCTTAACTTTGCTAAAAAAGGGAGCTGATTGCTGACAAAGTCCGGCAATCAGCGTTCCAATCCCGTCAAATAACAATGATTCAACAGCGCTCCCTAGGAGACATATTTCCGCGAGCGTGTGTATCAAAAGAAGGATACCTTATTCCTTTGGCAAAAAACTTGTTCTTCCTGAAACCATTTCCTTGCTACTTCAGAGAAGTCTCACTCAAGGGTTGGCATATTGCCCAGCCGTTTGAGTCGTGGGAGACATACTAGCACTTAAGCATGTCTAGGACCCAACGACGCTGCTAGCGTCATTAACGGAACCAAGTGTCCTAGAGTAAAGAAGAAAATACCCTGAAAAGTTGCTACCAAAGTGATTAGCCAGTGAACAAACATGATATTTTAATTATAAAATAAATTTTTGAATATACTTACCCGGTGAATATATAATAGCTGCTGCTCCAGCGGCTCGACAGAAAACACACAAAAACTCGCGAGCGATCGCTATGAAGGTTGCGGGTGTGCCCACCAGCACCAACTATCGGCCAGATACCGCATATGCATGTAAACAAGCCTCAATTCTTCTCATCCCGCTGCGTCTCTATTGGGGAGGAAGGGAGGGCCTTTAATTTATATATTCACCGGGTAAGTATATTCAAAAATTTATTTTATAATTAAAATATCATTTTTAAATATTTAACTTAGCCGGTGAATATATAATAGCTGATTCACACCCATGGTGGTGGGTAGAGACCAGAGTTAATTAAGTTTACAGCGTATATGCTTAGAGTTTTTGACAGTTATAACATAACAAAACCCAAATATATAGGTACCTGGTAAGGAAGTTGACTTAGACGATTACTCTGCCTTGTTAGTCTGTCTTCCTCACGAAGCCCAGCGATCCTCTTAGGATGCTGAAAGACTCCCAGGAGCTGAAGTATCAAGGGCTGCAACCCATACAACAGGACCTCATCAAACCCCTAATCTGGGCGCTCTCAAGAAATGACTTTGACCACCCGCCAAATCAACCAGGATGCGAAAGGCTTCTAAGCCTTCCGTACAACCCAAAAACAAGATTAAAAACATTTCAAGAGACAGATTAAAAGGATATTGGAATTAGGGTAATGTAGTGGTAGAACCCTCACCCACTACTGCACTCGCTGCAACGAATGGACCCTGTGTGTAGCAGACCTCGTAAAGAGTCTGGACATCTTTTAAGTAAAATGACGCGAATACCGACTTGCTTCTCCAAAAGGTCGCGTCCATAATACTTTGCAGAGATCTATTTTGCTTAAAGGCCACGGAGGTTGCTATAGCTCTTACTTCGTGCGTCTTAACCTTAAGCAAACATCGGTCTTTCTCATTCAAGTGAGAATGAGCCTCTCGTATTGAAAATCTGATAAAATATGACAAAGCATTCTTTGACATAGGCAATGATGGTTTCTTAACTGAGCACCATAATGCCTCAGATCTACCTCGTAAGGACTTAGTACGGGCTAAGTAGAACTTAAGAGCTCTAACTGGACATAGCACTCTCTCCAGTTCGTTGCCTACGATCTCTGATAAGCAAGGTATATCAAAAGATTTAGGCCAAGGACGAGAAGGCAGTTCATTTTTGGCCAGGAAACCAAGTTGAAGTGAACATGTGGCTTTTTCTGTAGAAAAGCCGATGTTCTTACTGAAGGCATGAAGTTCACTGACCCTTTTTGCCGAAGCCAAGCACACTAGGAAAAGTGTCTTGAGGGTGAGATCCTTCAGGGAGGCTGAATGTAATGGCTCAAACCTGTCTGACATGAGGAACCTTAGAACCACATCTAAGTTCCATCCAGGAGTCGCCAAACGACGTTCCTTAGAGGTCTCGAAAGACTTAAGGAGATCTTGGAGATCTTTATTGTTGGAAAGATCTAAGCCTCTATGACGAAAAACCGAAGCCAACATGCTCCTGTAGCCCTTAATCGTGGGAGCTGAGAGGGAGCGAACATTTCTCAGATGTAAGAGAAAATCTGCGATTTGGGCTACAGAGGTACTGGACGAGGACACAGATGCTGACTTGCACCAGTCTCGAAAGACTTCCCACTTCGACTGGTATACTCTAATGGTAGAAGCTCTCCTCGCTCTTGCAATCGCACTGGCTGCCTCCTTCGAAAAGCCTCGAGCTCTTGAGAGTCTCTCGATAGTCTGAAGGCAGTCAGACGAAGAGCGGGGAGGCTTTGATGAACATTCTTTACGTGGGGCTGCCGTAATAGATCTACCCTTAGAGGAAGACTTCTTGGAAAGTCTACCAGCCATCGAAGTACCTCGGTGAACCACTCTCTCGCGGGCCAGAGGGGAGCAACCAACGTCAACCTTGTCCCTTCGTGAGAGGCGAACTTCTGCAGTACCTTGTTGACAATCTTGAATGGTGGGAATGCATATAAGTCCAGATGAGACCAATCTAGTAGAAATGCGTCTATGTGTATTGCTTCTGGATCTGGGACTGGAGAGCAATAGATTGGAAGCCTCTTGGTCATCGAGGTGGCAAAGAGGTCTATGGTGGGTTGACCCCAAGTCGCCCAAAGACTCTTGCACACGTCCTTGTGGAGGGTCCATTCCGTGGGAATCACCTGACCCCTCCGACTGAGACAGTCTGCCAAGACGTTCAAGTCCCCCTGGATAAATCTCGTTAACAGGGAGATGCCTCGATTTCTTGACCAAATGAGCAGGTCCCTTGTGATCTCGTACAGCTTGAGGGAGTGTGTGCCTCCTTGCTTGGAGATGTACGCCAAAGCTGTGGTATTGTCGGAGTTGACCTCTACCACTTTGTTTCGAAGGAGACTTTCGAATTTCATCAAGGCCAAGTGGACTGCCAATAGCTCCTTGCCATTGATGTGCATGCTCTTCTGACTTGAGGTCCACAGACCTGAGCATTCCCGACCGTCCAGGGTCGCACCCCAACCCAAATCCAACGCGTCTGAGAACAACACGTGGTTTGGGTTCTTGACTGCTAGGGATAGTCCCTCTCTCAGACTGATATTGCTGTTCCACCATTTCAGGCATGCCTTTACTGGTTCGGAGACCGGGATTGATACCGTCTCTAACGTCTTGTCCTTGTTCCAGTGAAAGGCTAGATGGAACTGGAGAGGCCGAAGGTGTAGTCTTCCTAGCGAGACAAACTGCTCCAGGGATGATAGAGTTCCTACGAGACTCATCCAATTCCTGACTGAGCACCGTTCTCTCTTCAGCATTAGTTGGACTTTGAGCAGGGCTTGATCTATTCGGGTGGCAGACGGAAAAGCCCGAAAAACTGGACTGCGAATCTCCATCCCTAAATATAGAATAGTCTGGGATGGGATCAGTTGGGACTTTTCTAGGTTGACCAAAAGTCCCAATTCCTTGGTCAGACCCAACGTCCAATGAAGATCCTGCAGACAGCGATGACTGGACGATGCCCTGAGAAGCCAGTCGTCCAAGTATAGGGAGGCTCGGATACCCGATAAATGGAGGAATTTTGCCACATTCCTCATGAGCCTCGTAAATACGAGAGGAGCAGGACTGAGGCCAAAGCACAGGGCCCGAAACTGGTATACCACATTCCTGAAAACAAACCTCAGAAACGGTTGGGAATCCGGGTGTATAGGAATGTGGAAGTACGCATCTCGTAGGTCGAGAGAGACCATCCAGTCTCCCTTTCTGACCGCTGCTAAGACGGACTTCGTGGTCTCCATAGTGAACTTTGTTTTCGTAACAAAAACGTTGAGCGCACTGACGTCTAGCACCGGTCTCCAACCTCCTGTCTTCTTTGGGACTAGGAAGAGACGGTTGTTAAACCCCGGTGATTGAAGGTCCGAGACTTTCACCACCGCTCCCTTCTCTCGCAACAGAGACACTTCTTGGTTTAGGGCTTGTCTCTTTGACTCCTCTCGGTACCTGGGAGAGAGGTCTATGGGAGTTGTCACTAGAGGAGGTTTGCGTACAAACGGAATTTTGTACCCCTCTCTGAGCAACCGAACAGACTCTTGGTCTGCGCCCCTCTTCTCCCAGGCCTGCCAGAAGCTCTTCAATCTGGCTCCTACCGCTGTCTGAGGCTGTGGGCAATCAGAGACTGCCACGTGAGGACTTGGCTCCTCTCTTCTTACCTCTCTTTCCCTCGGCACGAGCGCTTCCCCTGCTGGGAGCTCTGCCACGAAAGGGCGGGATAAATCTGGATGCCGGAGTCTCGATCCTGGGTCTTACAGCAAAGGATGTAGAAGGAGTCCCTTTGCGAGCAGAGGACGCCATCAAGTCATGGGTGTCCTTCTGCACAAGCGAAGAAGCTATATCCTTAACCAGTTGTTGCGGAAACAAGGACGCTGATAAGGGAGCAAAGAGCAGTTCTGATCTCTGACAGGGAGTAACTCCTGGCGAAAGAAAAGAGCAAAGGGAATCTCGCTTCTTTAAGACTCCCGACGTAAATGTGGAGGCGAGCTCATTGGAACCATCGCGGATGGCTTTATCCATACATGACATGATAAGTAAGGAAACATCTCTGTCAGCAGACGAGATTTTCCTACTTAAAGCTCCTAATGACCAGTCAAGAAAGTTGAATACTTCAAAGGCCCTGTATACGCCTTTAAGCAGATGGTCAAGGTCCGAGGAGGACCAACTAATCTTCGAGCGTCTCATGGCTAGGCGGCGGGGAG
This sequence comes from Palaemon carinicauda, assembly GCF_036898095.1. Taxonomy (NCBI): domain Eukaryota; kingdom Metazoa; phylum Arthropoda; class Malacostraca; order Decapoda; family Palaemonidae; genus Palaemon; species Palaemon carinicauda. Next base: position 138,714,830 of record NC_090730.1, read on the forward strand.
AGTCTACGAGGCTTGAGAAGTCACCCTGGGCAGAGGCAGGGACTCCCAAGCCGAGAACTTCTCCCGTGGCATACCAGACGCTCGATCTAGAAGAGAGCTTTGAAGGAGGGAAGGCAAAGGCCGTCTTCCCCAAACTCCTCCTGGTATCCAACCAGTCGCCTAAAAGTCGTAAAGCCCTCTTGGAAGAGCGAGAAAGCACTAGCTTAGTAAAGGCTGGCATGTTAGCAGGTAAGCCTAGAGCAAACTCAGACGGTGGCGAACGAGGAGCAACGGTAACAAAGTGATCGGGAAAAAGATCCTTGAAAATCAACATGATTTTCTTAAAGTCCATCGAAGGAGGAACCGTCTTAGGTTCGTCTACATCTGAAGGATGATCATCATGATGAGGATCAGCAACGTCCTCATCTGAAGGATCTTCGTCCGACAACTGCTGAGTAACAAGCAAAGGGGAGACCTGCCTTGGCGGCAATGCTTGACACGCAGAGTCCACACGCACTGGTGCATCAGTAGCAGTCCAGGACGCTACGTCATGTAACTGCTTAACAGCCTGACTGTCAACAACAACAGGAGCGGGAGGACGCTCGACGTCAACTCGAGACTGCCTTGACTGCCTAGACTGAGCAGTCAAAACAACTCTTGACTGCGGTGCTTGACGCTCAGCGTCAAAACAAGTCAACTCCGCTGGTTGGCGAACGTCCTGAACGTCAACAAGAGCATTAGGAAGCGGCTGAACGTCCATATGCGGCTGAAAGTCAACACAGGACTGCATCGAGTGAGGCTCTACAAAGCGTGACTGACGTGACTTAGTAACGCTAACGTCAACAGGACGAGCAAAGGCTCGTTTTGGCGGCTGAAGGCCAGGATCTCGATTAGCTAAGCGGCGAGGATCATCGTGAACCTTTTCAGCAGAATAGTCTTCCATAAGGGAGGCGAGCTTGATCTGCATGTCTTGCAGTACAACCCATTTAGGATCAACGGGAATGGGTGCGGTAAAAGACGAGGGTAACGTCTGTGACTGCAAAACCTTGCCTACACCAAGACTCTCGGAGCCTGTGTAACGTTTCTGCTTAGGCGGCGAGCAGTCTTCCGATGACTGCAAAGGGTCAGAGCTGTCCCAATGGCTACAACCAGGACGCTGGACCTGTCCTGAAGGGACCGACTTTCGCTTAAGGGGCCTTGAAACCTTGCTCCACGGTTTCTTATGCGAAAAGCCTTTGGATGACGAGGAGAAAATGGTCTCTCTCGTCTTATGGTAGGGGCGGTCTTGATGAGACACGCCTGAAACCATAGAGGGAATGTCTGTTCGCTGATCAAGGCCTCTCGAACCCATAAGTCGTACGACATTACTTCTCCCCTGGGCTTGGGAGCTTGCAAGAGGTCCCGGACTATGCGAACGACAGGCACGAACAGACGAACCCTCGGTCGCAACACTGATAACACTTTGCGCACTAATCACTTTCCCACGATTTTCCACTGTGGCACTCTGACACTTTTAACTCTAACGTCAGCCATGAGTTGATTACGATCTGTAGCTAACGACTCAACTCTTTCGCCCAAAGCATGAATGGCACGTAACATATCCCGCATTGATGGTTCCTGAGTGCTAGTAGAGGGTTCAGGCACAACTACTACAGGGGAAGGATTAGGTTCAGGGGCATGGGGAGAGGAAAAATCTACCGATCTAGAGGAACTTCTCCTCACCCTATCTCTCTCTAGCTTACGAGAATACTTGTCATATTCAAGCCAATCGAATTCCGAAAGGCCCACGCACTCCTCACACCGATCTCCTAATTGACAGGTTTTACCCCGACAATTAGAACACACAGTATGTGGGTCGAGAGAGGCATTTGGAAGACACCTATTGCAATCCCTAGCATTACACTTACGAAATCTAGGAATTTGAGAAGGGTCAGCCATTTCGAAAAAGTCAAAGAAAGTCAAAAAAACAATCCAAAGTCATCAACAATTAAATCTGTCCAAAAAAGAGTTCAAGAGTTTAAGTTGAGGATAAAACACCTGCACTGCGAAAGCTCAAACCAAAATGAAGTACTTCACCAAGTCTGTTGAAAAACTCCAGGTTAACAGCGAGTAATGGTACGTCTTGTCGTTCAGACCGACAGAGAAGAATTGAGGCTTGTTTACATGCATATGCGGTATCTGGCCGATAGTTGGCGCTGGTGGGCACACCCGCAACCTTCATAGCGATCGCTCGCGAGTTTTTGTGTGTTTTCTGTCGAGCCGCTGGAGCAGCAGCTATTATATATTCACCGGCTAAGTTAAATATTTAAAAAGAGGGGTTGTGCTTTCCTGCTCCAGCCCTAGCTGGTAATTACCAACCTCTTCTTTACACTTCATTATAAAAGGCTCAACTGCTGTGTTCTTCAGCTTTGCTGTTCTCTCTCCAATATAAAGGACAAAGGTTTGAATTTGTATCAGAACATAAGTAGTTTAGTACCAAAAACATTTTACCCCATCATATCAATGCTAAAACTGTGCATTACCTGTACAGTAGTTGCATTGTATCATTAGAAAACCTTCAATTATTTTGTGCAAAATAGAAAAAAACATTTTTAATCAAAATAAGATACTGAACATACCAGTAAATTCAAACGAAGGAAATTTTGTCATATCAACACCAGCTCCTCCTCCATATTGACGGGCAACCTTGTCTAGCTCCTTTTGCATTTCCTTTTCAACTTGTGGATTAGAATCTACCAACTTTCCCCCTGATGCCCTGAAACAAAGAAAGCATATACAAATAATAAAATATACTTAACGAGATCCCTCACATCCAAATAAGTAAATGCTACAGTTCTAACTTTTAGGTAGTTATCAAAATCATATAGTTTCTTATTATTATTATTAATTGCTAAGCTATAACCCTAGTTGGAAAAGCAGGATGCTATAAGCCCAGGGGCCCCAACAGGGAAA
>NC_090730.1:138725260-138740260 GCF_036898095.1 Palaemon carinicauda
AGGACGTGGCTGCTACGGTCTGCTCCCGACGAGGAGAATCCTGTGCAGAGGAAGGCGGAGGAGACGACTCGAAGAGGCGCATCTTAACTCCCTTACAGGAAGAAGGGAGGCCCCTACGGCGAAGAGGAGGACGAGCCTTATGGCGAAGGCGGCCTCGAGGAAGGTTATCCACATCGTCGGTCCTCCGAAGAGGAGTCTCTGTCAGTGCGCTCCCCCGAGGAGGAGACGCACCCGCAGGAGAGACCGTGGGACTCAACTTTCCCCTCGAAGGATGTTCGGAGGGGGAGGCTGAGCCTTCAGCAACGTGCGCAACAGCAGCAGAGGTTTGACCAGACCCGTCGGAAGCCTCTGCCACAACCACGTCGACAATAGACAGAGGGTCTACCTCTGCTATCACCGGTGATTGTTTGACAGCAGCCCCCAACTGGATAAGGTCAAACAGGGCTTCCTTGGAGGGCAAAGCCCTTAAGCCCCAAGGAAGCCCAGAGCTGAAAGAGATCATTATTAGAAACAGCATAGTCATCATCATAATGAGAATCAAAATCCTCCCCGAGAGGAGGAGGGGGAGCCGCCCCGCTATGGGAGGCAACGCCCTCTCCCGCACCCCGAGATCGGGAAACAGAACAATGGCCTACGCTACCACTCGGCGGTCTCTCACAAGAGGCCGGCCGAGTGGGAGCTTCGGAGGAGGTTTGGGCGGCGGAAGAAGAGTCCTTGGAGCCTTCCTCCTTCAAGGCAACCCTTGAAGGAGAAAGGTCTCTCTTGGACTACTTCTTACGCCGCCGGGCAAACCTCTCCCACTAGGAGGTAGACCACTCCCTGCACTCACTACACGTTAAGTCTCTAGCACACCGAGTGAGGATCCGTCTCGACCGCCGACATGAAGGTACCACAGGGGCAGCCGGAGAGTCCAGGGCATTTGCGCATAATTGCAATGAAGGTAGAGGCCAACTTCCAAACACACAAAGTCTGAGAAAAAGAAAAAACAGATTAAGGCTGTCAAAAGCAAGGACGAAAGACAGACACGTCTGCTCATCGTCCGAGCCAAAAGTGAAGTGGGACAATTCACCGGTGTGAGGGGGGGAGGGGTAGCAAGCTACCCCTTCCCCTACCCCTTTGCTAACTAGCGCGGGGGTAGTTAACCCTCGTTAAAAATCTATTGGCTCGTCATTTTCAGCTACGCTGAAAGTAAACCCTATGAAAATAGCTAAGGAAGGGGGGGGGGAAGGCGGAGAACTGTAACAAAAGAGAATTATAACAATTATAATTATGTAATTCATCTAAGAATGTTCACTAATAGTAAGAACGAATGAACCCCGAAGGGAAGCGTTCTACACAGAAGCTGAAAAGTTAAATACAATTAGATTTGATTAAAAATAATTGAGACAAAATAAACGGAGTAGCAACTCAACCCACAACGGGAAGGAAGCTACTGTAATACGTAGTAGTAATAAAAGGGTGAACGACCTCAAGGAGAGAGAGAGAGACCGTAGTCAAACTAAACTCCCATGTTCCCTACGCTGATAGACCAAATTCCCCGCAGGGAAGGAGGAACAGCGGAGAAACCGATTAATAAATAAAGTCCAGCGATGACGATTCCCCACGGCGCCCGCCGAAGGGAGACCAAAGGACCAAGGGAGAGATCGTGACCCATGAAATGTCACCGTGGGGGCCTGGAACCACACGGAGAAGTTGTCGTACAATTGAGTGGACTTTCCTACACACACAGCACAAACACTGAAAAGGAAACTTACTGTATTTCTATACTCAAATATATACATAAACATAAGAATGTTTACATATATATTAAGTATAAGAAAAGTAAGTAATTAAGTAAAGACAAAACATTAATGGCTGCCATGCGAGGACGGGACAGAGACGTCTGTTCATCGTCCGAGCCAAAAGTGAAGAGGCAGCTCACCAGTGTGGGGGGGAGGGGTAGCTAGCTACCCCTCCCCTACCCCCGTGCTAACTAGCACGGGGGTAGTTTAACCCTCGTTAAAATCTAATGGATCGTCATTTTAGCTACGCCGAAAGTAATACCCTATGTAAATAGCGTGGTTTGTATTTCGGTTACGGAACAAATGTATTTTTCTTTAATTTTGGTGTTTATTCATGAACTTACTGTATTCATCTATGTTCTGAGTAGATAGATAGAATGCAATATATTGAGAAATATTGGGTGAATTTTATCAAAATATGACACTCTGCTTTAGGTTTATGAAGCTCTAGCACTTTTTTAATAATCTCAGCAAAGGTTTAAGGTATAGAGCTGACAGGTTCAAGCGTTTTTCTGAACAACCAGCAGGGAGGAGGATCCTTTGGTACTGTACTGCATGTGATAGGTAGGTAGGTTCAGAGTGAGGCATAGCCTTTGCAACGACACCTCCAAAGATTATATTCTTATACTGTTTTGTCTTTTCCTCAACATCAGGTTTAATTCTTTTTTTCATTTCTATATTTGTTTCACTTAATAAAAATAATCCTATTTTCTTTAGGTGACAACAGGAGCAAATTGGATATTTTTTTTTCTTTTTATTAGCCGGGCAATCGATGATTGCCAGGAGGAATATTTAATTGAAAATAGTATTCATGCAAAGTTCTATTTAAACACGCAAGTTTCAAGGTCTATTATAGCACTTTTCTAAATTCATAATGAAACCCCTAACTTAAGGTTCCCCACTGTACTTAACCTAGCAGCCATATTGGTAAAAGTATAGATTTAACACGAGACAACATTTCTAATAAAAAAGACAACGTTTCCTACAATAAATGTGCTTTCAACGAATTTTTACCTTTATTTTTGACACAAATAAGTGGTTCTTCTGTTATCCCCCTTTCCAACAGGCACAGGTGGGAACCAGGAAATTTGAGGGGGAGAAAGAAAAAGTATAATAGTTCACTACTGAAATAGAGGTAAAATTCATTGCAAACACACTAATAACCGTGTGAAAAAGATCTCCCGTAAGATATCGTTTGCGCAAACGAAAAATGTTATTTTCATTAGTAAAATAAATTTTTGAATATACTTACCCGATAATCATGTAGCTGTCAACTCCGTTGCCCGACAGAATTCTACGGGAGGGATACGCCAGCTATCACTATACTAGAAGGGGGTGTACTCACAAGCGCCACCTGTGGCCAGGTACTACAGTACTTGTTGTTGTCGCCACCTCACTTTTTCCTCGGTCCACTGGTTCTCTATGGGGAGGAAGGGTGGGTCAATTAAATCATGATTATCGGGTAAGTATATTCAAAAATTTATTTTACTAATGAAAATAACATTTTTCAATATTAAACTTACCCGATAATCATGTAGCTGATTCACACCCAGGGGGGTGGGTGAAAAACCAGTGTACAAGACTAAAGGATAGCTAAGTATCCCGTATTTCATATAATCAGTTATCCACAATAACAATGAAATAATAAGTACCTGGTAAGGAAGTCGACTTGAACCGTTACTCTGCCTTTAATAAGATCGTCTTCCTTACTGAGCGCAGCGTTCCTCTTGGAAGGCTGAATCAACTCAAAGATGCTAAAGTATCAAGGGCTGCAACCCATACTAAAGGACCTCATCACAACCTTTAACCTCGGCGCTTCTCAAGAAAGAATTGACCACCCGCCAAATCAACAAGGATGTGGAAGGCTTCTTAGCCGACCGTACAACCCATAAAAAGTATTCAAGAGAAAGGTTAAAAGGTTATGGGATTATGGGAATGTAGTGGCTGAGCCCTCGCCTACTACTGCATTCGTTGCTACGAATGGTCCCAGGGTGTAGCAGTACTCGTAAAGAGACTGGACATCTTTGAGATAGAATGATGCGAACACTGACTTGCTTCTCCAATAGGTTGCATCCATAACACTCTGCAGAGAATGGCTCTGTTTGAAGGCCACAGAAGTAGCCACAGCTCCCACTTCATGTGTCCTTACCTTCAGCAAAGCAAGGTCTTCTTCCTTCAGATGAGAATGTGTTTCTCTAATCAGAAGCCTGAATAGTATGAAACTGAGTTCTTAGAACTTGGAAAAGAAGGTTTCTTGATAGCACACTATAAGGCTTCTGATAGTCCTCGTAAAGGTTAAGACCTTTTTAGAAAGTACCTAAGAGCTCTAACTGGGCAAAGTACTCTCTCCAGTTCATTCCCCACCAAGTTGGACAGGCTTGGGATCTCGAACGACTTAGGCCAAGGACGTGAAGGAAGCTCGTTTAGCAAAAACCGAGCTGCAAGGAACATGTAGCCGTTTCAGATGTGAAAACAATGATCCTGCTGAAGGCGTGGATCTCACTTACTCTTTTAGCTGTTGTCAAGCACACGAGGAAAAGAGTTTTTAACGTGAGGTCCTAAAAAGAGGCTGATTGGAGAGGTTCAAATCTTGATGACATAAGGAACCTTAGGACCACGTCTAGATTCCAGCCTGGAGTGGACAACCGACGTTCCTTTGAGGTCTCAAAAGACCTAGGGAGGTCCTGTAGATCTTTGTTGGTGGAAAGATCCAAGCCTCTGTGGCGGAAAACCGCTGCCAACATACTTCTGTAACCCTTGATCGTAGGAGCTGAAAGGGATCTTACTTTCCTTAGATATAACAGGAAGTCAGCAATCTGGGTTACAGTGGTACTGGTTGAGGAAACTGCATTGGTCTTGTACCAGTTACGGAAGACTTCCCCTTGAGACTGATAGATTCCGAGAGTGGATGTTCTCCTTGCTTTGGCAATCGCTCTGGCTGCCTCCTTCAAAAAGTCCCTAGCTCTTGAGAGTCTTTCGAAAGTCTGAAGGCAGTCAGACGAAGAGCGTGGAGGATTGGGTGTACCTTCTTTACGTGAGGTAGACGTAGAAGGTTCACTCCTAGAGGAAGAGTCCTGGGAATGTTGACCAGCCATTGCAGTACCTCTAAGAACCATTCTCTCGCGGGCCAGAGCGGAGCCAACCAACGTCAGCCGTGTCCCTTGCGAGAGGAGAACTTCTGAAGTACCCTGTTGACAATCTTGAACGGCGGGAATGCATACAGGTCGAGATGGAACCAATCCAGCAGAAAAGCATCCACGTGAACTGCTGCTGGGTCTGGAATCGGAGAGCAATACAACAGGAGTCTCTAGGTTATCGAGGTAGCGAACAGATCTATGGTTGGCTGACCCCACAGGGCCCAAAGTCTGCTGCAAACATTCTTGTGAAGGGTCCACTCTGTGGGGATGATCTGACCCTTGCGGCTGAGGTGATCTGCCATGACATTCATACCGCCCTGAATGAACCTCGTTACCAGCGTGAGCTTTCGATCTTTAGACCAGATGAGGAGGTCCCTTGCGATCTAGAACAACTTCCACGAAAGAGTCCCTCCCTGCTTGAAGATGTAAGCCAGGGCTGTGGTGTTGTCAGAGTCCACCTCCACCACTTTGTTAAGCTGGAGGGACTTGAAGTTTATCAAGGCCAGAATAACCGCCAACAACTCCTTGCAATTGATGTGAAGTGTCCTTTGCTCCTGATTCCATGTTCCCGAGCATTCTTATCCGTCCAAAGTCGCACCCCAGCCCGTGTCTGATGCGTCCGAGAGGAGACGGCGGTCGGGTTTCTGAACAGCCAAAGGTAGACTTCCTTGAGAAGAAAGCTGTTCTTACACCACGCGAGAGAAGACCTTCTCTCTTCGGAAACAGGAACTGAGACCGTCTCTAGCGTCATGTCCTTTATCCAGTGAGCAGCTAGATGATACTGAAGGGGGGGGGAGGTGGAGTCTCCCTAACACGATGAACAGGGCCAGCGATGAAAGTGTCCCTGTTAGACTCATCCACTACCTGACTGAGCATCGGTTCCTTCTCAGCATGCTCTGGATGCATTCTAGGGCTTGGAAGATCCTTGGGGCCGACGGAAAAGCCCGAAAAGCTCGACTCTGAAGATCCATACCCAGGGAGACAATGGTCTGGGATGGGACGAGCTGAGACTCCTCAAAATTGACCAGGAGGCCCAGTTCCTTGGTCAGATCCATAGTCCATTTGAGAATCTCCAGACAGCGACGACTTGTGGGAGCTCTTAAAAGCCAGTCGTCTGACGGAGCCGGACACAAGATCATGGTACTGCTGCACAGTCTGTGAACTGTCAACCATGGGGAAGCGAGGAAGTACAGTGACAACCCGAAGCTGTCTAGACTGTCTGGGTCGTACAGACAACTCCTTATCGGGTTGCTAAGGTTGCCGTACTGCGTCACAACAAGTCACTCCTGCTGGTTGTTGAACGTCTTCCCAGTGACACACTGACTCCGTAAACAAAAAATCCTCTAACAAGGACTAAGTTTGGACTGCATGTCTTGCAACACAGCTCAAGGACTATGGGAGCAGGTGTGGTAACAGACGGGATTAGCGACTGAAGTGGGACCATTACCTTCCCTGGAAGCATGTTATGCTTAAATAAAAGTCCATAGGAGGCTACGCAGCTAAAGGCTCCTCTCCAAATGACAGAGTCCTCAAGGGAATATCAGAAGGAGGGAGAAAAGCACTTTCTCATCTACAGGGACCATATCCGAGAAAAGCTAAGTTCTCTCAGTGAGGGTTACACTGTGCAAACGCAGCAGACTAGAAGGCAACGTTAAGAAACTGCTTGACAGTCTAGTGAGTTGGCAACAACCAAAGATGTGTGACTGAGAAGCATGCGGTAAGGTATGCAGAGCCTGTTGTATGCAGAGCATGCTGTAAGCAGAGCATGCTGTATGCAGAGCATGCTGTATGTAGAACATGCTGTAAGGTAAGCAGAGCGTGTTGCATGGCGTGTAACATTTCTCAGAAATTCCATGACCAGTGCTAGAGTGAGTAATATCGCATTACCGTCCATTGAAAGTGCACGTGCCGAGGGAATTGATTTAGACTGTTTTGTTGATGAATTTGATAGCCGGCATGATAATCGTAGAATTAAGCTACACTAAATGTACTATAATCTACTTCACCTCCGGAAAGGGAAACTCGCCCTGTTGGCAACACTGCATTACTACATGCATGCTTGCAAGGGGATTAATATCAACATAATATTACCTTACATTCATAACTCATGATTTTTGCCATATTTTGCGATTTGTTAAAAATATATTGCAAGGAATACAAATATATTTTTAAATAAGTAATACAAATAACCTCCATTATCATAATGTTTGAAAATGGAGGCAAGGTATGCTGAACAGCAGAGTCAGAACGAGCTGGAACAACAATAGTTGTGGTTTCCTCTTCAAGACTCTGTTGAGGGAACACCTGAGGCTCAGTCTGCAAAGGCTGATCAAAAGAAGTAGCAGAAGGTAGGCGCATGGGTGGAGGAGGCTGACTCCTGGCATGAGTGGCTGAACTCAAGGGTTGCGCTTGCTGAGTGGTTGGCGGATGCGCAGTAGCAAGTTCCTGAGGAACGAGTTGAGGTTCCTGCGGTGTGAGCTGAGAGCGATGAGGTAGTGGCTGCGCAGAACGCAGTAAATGTCTCGCAAGTTGAGGCTCCTGAGGCGCAAGGCTAAGGTGTTGAGGTGCTTGCCTTGAGGAGGGTTGAGCTCGCTGCAGCGAGAGCTGAGGAGACTGACTCATGGATGGGAGAGGTTGTTGTACCTCAAGCGAGTGTTGCCTCACTGGTGGAACAGCAAGTGGAAGCGGAGGAAGAGAGGTATAAGCCTCCTGTTCCCATTGCTGAGGTTGCCTTAAGGAAGGCGGAGGGAGCTACACACCACTGGAAACAGTAAACTCAGAACGTGGCTCAACATCGTACGCCTGGCAGGCAGTACTGCGGTCAGGCGGAGCGAGCGCAGGAGGAGGCGCAACCTTCTCAGCCTGACACTCACGCATCAAGACCGTAAGTTGTGACTGCATGGACTGCAGTAGAGTCAACTTGGGGTCGGCAGACACTAAGGTCTGCTGAGGTAAAGCCTTAACAGCAGAGATCTGTTGCGGCAGAACCTTACTCCTCTTAGGCGGAGTGCATTCAACTGATGACTGCGGCGAGTCAGAGCTAACCCAATGACTGCATCCGGGTTGTTGAACTAACTTCGTACGTCTGGCATAGGTCTGGACTTTACGTTTAAGAGGTCTTGAGACCTGAGACCAGCGTTTTCTCCCCGAAATTTCTTCTGCAGACGAGCAAAATAAGGGCTCAATCGTCTGCGGGTGGGAGTGACGGTCTCTGTAAGACACGCCCGCAACCACCGAGGATACTTCTGTGCGCCGATCAAGGCCTGCCGAACCCTTTTGCCCTTCGACATTGCTTCTCCCCTGGGCTTGGGAGCTTGCAAGAGGTCCCGGACTGGGAGGACGACTGGCACGCACAGAAGTACCCTCACGCACAACACTGACACACTTTGCGCTAATCACTTATCACTTTGATTTTCTGTTTGCACTTATTTCACTGAACTCGAAACTTTAAGTGGTTTGTACCTGAAACACGCAATTCTATCCTTTCTCAAAAGTTAGTAATTGCGAAAACAGAATTACAATGTAACAGAAAAATCTAATGAAAGATAAATAATTCAGTGGCTGGAAAGAGACTAAACACTAGATCACTCTAGAAACGTTTACCTTCTTCCCCTAAAGAGACTAGGGAGAAGAGCAAAAACGATAACAACGTTACTCGCTTGAATGAAACGTTTATCCTCCTCTTTCTCCCTCCGTCTCTATCTCTCTCTCTCTCTCTCTTGACTTAGAACCTGAGAGAAGAGCCCAATCATATATACCTGTATCGTTAAAACATATTATTGTTAAAGGAAAAAACTGAAATATTTCCCAAAATGAAAAGTTCCTTTATTAGAATTAAAACCATTAAGTTAAGAAAGAATGAACAAAACGCTAGACACGGTTACTCTTACTGCAACGTGACACCGTGAAAATTCTTTCTCTATCGTAACGATAGAGCGCAAGTTGAACGTTCTGAACGTCAACAACTGCAGAGACAAAACAAAACGTTAGTTCAACTTTGAAAACAGTACGAGACTATCAAAGAAATTCTTTCAAAGACATTAAAATAGCATAATATGTTAACAGGTAAAACCGAAATGACGGGCTCAATGTTAATTAACTTCGGTACCAAGAAAAGACCGCCTACTATTAGGAAAGGTCGAATATAAACAAATATAAAAATTAATTTTAATAAGTTTATAATAAAAGTAAGTTAATCGAAGAGGCCTATAAAAGGCGGAGAGATATAAAATAAATCTATAACAAAACTAAGAAAGAGAGTCTATACTCTCTTAGACACCAACACTTCCGTCTAAGGGAAGGGTCGGCCATTTAAAGGTGAAAGAGAGTTCATACTCTCTTCGTCACCATAAAAATTAAATTAATTCCAAACGCTAGCTAAGCTAACATAGAAGTTTCCAGTATAGCGAATAGCTGCAAATTTAGAGAAATACTTCACCAAACCGTGAACAATACTCCAAAATCATAAGCGTATCCAAGAACGTCTAGCCGGAAGCACGACAGAGGAAAAAGTGAGGTGGCGACAACAACAAGTACTGTAGTACCTGGCCACAGGTGGCGCTTGTGAGTACACCCCCTTCTAGTACAGTATAGTGATAGCTGGCGTATCCCTCCCGTAGAATTCTGTCGGGCAACGGAGTTGACAGCTACATGATTATCGGGTAAGTTTAATATTGAAAATATAAATTTTGAGATTAATTCAAAATTGCTAGAGAACCTAACACCCACAACCTAACCTTAACTAACCTAGTGGTTCCCAGGTCACAGACCTGCCATCCCTGGATCCCCCTTCCCAGGTCAGAGACCGGGCCAGGGGGGCAAGTAAATGTACAACACATGGATACATGTGAACTGTAGGATGTAAACATACTGAGGGAAGCATAGAATGGCACTATTTTTTTATGGATTTATTGTGTGTTCCACAGAATAATGTATAAACTAGGGTAGGTTAGTGATTGCAAGGTAAAATGTTAATTTTTCTGAGAAAACAATATGATTTTTAGCATAAAATAAAAGAAAACGCTGTAATTATAGGTGTTGTGAACGTTTGACGATTTAAACCGGCGGCAAATGACCATTTTTGAGCTTTTGGACTCCTAACCCCAGCCCCACCAAAAAACCACTATTTCACACAATAACACCTATTACATGGAAAACACATACTAAGACAGGGTCGTGATCGTCAGAAAATAGAGTCACCAATCAAATTTTTCATGGGAAGTTTAACAAAATGAAGTAATGAATTCACTAGTTTTATAAATGCTTGTCCCAACAAACTACTTACTAGGACAGGGTCGCGATCGTCAGAAAATACAGTGGGAAAACTTCACCAATCGACTTTTTCACAGGAAGTTTAACAGAATGAAATAATGAATTCACTAAATTTGTAAAAGCGTGTCCCAACAATCTACATATTAGGACCACTCGGCGCATGAATGTCGGAAACGTGCGGGAAAAATGGACAGCAACTAACCCAAACTTCCCCCCCATAACCTGACCTACAAGCCATGTCCTTACCTTCCTAATGACCTAACGAACCCCCAAACACTGTCGCTATCATACAAACCCACCTAACCGAACCTACCAGTTCCCAGATCACAAACCCTAGCCGAGGGCAAGCCCCCAGACCCCCTTCCTGGGTCTCTCTCCTACAAGAAAAAAAAAAAAAAAAAAGCGATGAGCAACACTCAAAATTATACCACTATAAATTATATCTTAACCACATTATAATAATGGTTACTCAGGATTATTGTACCTTAATATTTGTAGTAGCTAAAGTCCCGTAGGTCTATAAACCTCAATGCATGAAGCTGATCTATACGAGAAATAAACTTGACCACAATGATCAAAGAAAAACTATAGGGAACACGTCAATCCATTATGGCGCTTTAGCGTTGGAAAGACCGACCTCGAGGTTCAGGTCAATCTGGAGTTGGGGGGAGGGGGGGATTACACGACCCACAAGCGCACAGAATTGTTTGCCACTGGCTTAATCAACCGAAACATCTTCACTAGATGTTGGCTAACCTAACCTTTGGTTGTATATACAGTATATATATCAAATTAGTGTTCGGCATAATTTCAGAACGTGTCCCAACAAACTACAATCTTAACAAGGGGTTAAGAATGTAGAATGCTGGGATTAGCGAAAACATAAGTCCGAACATCAATAATTGTTCAGGCTTGCGCCACCAGCTGATATACGAACGGAGCACCACCCAATTATAATCAGGTAGGAAGCAATACTTGGGGGAAATTTTACAATCGGGTAACTTGGCTATGGTTTCAGCGAACGACAAATTTTAACGACCTTTCCTCTAACTAACAATTCATAATAATTACAGCAGCATCAAATGCCACAATAAAGGACGTGTCCAAACCAACTACAAACTTAACCGAGGGATAAGATTGTATATTGATAGGACAGCATTAATTTGTAAAAGTGAACGATTCTTGGCATGAGACGACACAGGCTCTATCTATCGGGAAAGTTTGGAAACTAAGCAGGAGCTACCCATGTCATGGTGCAGATCAAAACAGGACTTAGAAAATTTTCAGAGCGGTGGGCGAAACATTTTTTATTTAAACCAACCGCCTCAGATTTAGTTGTGAAACTTAATGAACTAGTAATGATTGATTGTTATATGCTATTTAAAATCACGTGGGGAACAGTGTTCTTGTAAAATAAAACCGGTAAAATTATAAGGTCATTTTTCGGTATTATTACAGTTTCATCCATTATGGGAAATGTATTATAATAATATGTTTCCCTAGTACAGCACGTGATAACCAAATACTTCCTCTTAATACATTATTGTCACTAATGCATACTTACGGAGAAAAAACTATTTCAGGTATTGAAGGTCTTGACTTTTTCTAAGTTTAGTGTATATCTTTCCATGGCCACGCAAGGTACCTCTTGTTAGTTTGTATATCTGTTTTCATCCTACTTGGCTCCTCCCCATTGCGTAATGTGACAATATTTGCTTGAATGCGCATTTGCTCCTCCCACTAATGTCGCTCCTCCAATCAAAATACTACTGGGATCTTTTCAAGGGTTATTATTGGACGATTCATTTTGTCTCTTATTCTTGTTTCAAGGATCTGTTTTTCGTGCAATATAACATTGTAACCGATAGTATTTTGTTTTTTTCCTATTTCATTATGGGAAAAACTCCTGATTGTCGTTTGTTTTGGGGTTGGAAACCTGCCGGTTAAGTTTTCTCGTTACTTAACTGTCATGGATCCTCCGGTGCAGGTGTGGGATATACGTCGTTACTCTTATTTTGAAGTGATCGGCCGATTTCATGGTAATTATAATGGTACCCCAGACATTGTGAATCGGTTTCTTCGAGAGCATTTAGTGTTACCTACAAGTGTTTCGTGTGCTAAATGTGATTCGCCTTTACTTTTCCGTGAAGATAGACATGTGTGGTATTGTACAAAATCAGTGAAAATACCTATAACGAAGAAAAGGCGTTTGTGCAATTATAGTGTTAGTGACTATAAGGGAACTTTTCTTCACGGGTCCCACCTTCCCCCGTGGAAATTAATTTTATTTGTCAATCACTGGTTGCATAAGTGTTGGGACCACCATTTTGTAATTAAGGGCCTCAGTATATCTCCTTCTACTAGTGTAGACTGGAGAAGCTTTTGTTCAGAAGTGACTGAATTTAGTTTTGATAACCAAGAGGCTATTGGTGGTGAAGGTGTAATCGTTGAGATTGACGAATCTCATTTTGGAAAACGGAAGTATGACCGTGGAAGGCCTCTGAGTGACATATGGGTGTTGGGGGGTATTGAGAGGCAGTCCAAAAAAACATTTATTGTGCCTTTAATTGACCCATTACCACGGAAGCGTGATGCAGCTACCCTCATCCCTTTAATTGAGAAGTACATTAAACGGGGCAGCATTGTTGTTAGTGATAAGTGGCGGGCTTATAATTCTCTGGAGTCTCTTGGATACGATCACCGTACTGTGAACCATTCTGAAAATTTTGTGGATCCTTCAAACACCGACACCCATACCCAAAACATTGAACGTCTTTGGCGGGAGCTGAAGGAATGGATACAACGGCCTGGTAACCGTTGTGAATACTTCAGGCAGTATTTGTCACGTTTTATTTTTATACACAAATACCGAGGAGGAGCTGCTCCATCATTTTTTTATCACGGCCAGCAAACTGTATCCTCCACAATCTGAGGCACAACGGGTTCCAGTAGCTATTGATGATTCAGAAGAGGGTCAACCACAGCCTTCCACATCATCATCGTCAGGTTCCATTTAAGGTAAGAAGTGACTTAACAAAATATATATTTAAATTTAGCCCGGGGTAAAGGGGGGGGTCGCAGGGGGGGGGCGGAGCCCCCCCCCCTGGTAGGGGTACAGGGCCCCTAGGCTAGGTTAGGTGGGTTTATTAGGTTCGGTAGTGCCCTGAAAATCACAGTGACCTTAAGGGGGGGTCCCCCCCGGTAGGGGTACAGGGCCCCTAGGCTAGGTTAGGTGGGTTTATTAGGTTCGGTAGTGCCCTGAAAATCACTGTGGCCTTAAGGGGGGGTCGCAGGGAGGGCGGAGCCCCCCCCCCCCCCCCCCCCCCCCCCCCGTTAGGGCTAGGTAGGGGTATAGAGGGAGGGGTCGTGGAACATTAATTAGTGCAAATATCATTGGACGTCCCCTCCCCCACCCAAAACCCCGGTTCCCACCTGGGGTCCCCCATAATTGTTGGGATAAAGAAGTGTATTTCTGCATTACAACATAATATGCAACAAAAACAATAAAAACATGGTTACAAAAACTGATTTTTCTGGAAAAACTTGTTGTTTTAACTCCATAGTAAATCTCTAAATCGGATGGTTTGCAGTCAAAATAAACGTTAAATTCGTTGAAACTACACTATTTCTGATGCAACAAATATATTTTTATTCCAGTTTCCACATAATGGACGAAACTGGGAGCCTTTGTAGCGTGACGGCCAGATTCCGTAGAAAACGGGAATATTCTGAACTGTGGCCGTCGTTCTAAAAACGATTTTGGCGGGAGAAGCTAACTTAAAAAACCCACCTAACCTATGCTAAAAGCCGTATCCTTACCCAGGGGGGCTTTGCCCCCCCCGGACCCCACCCCTTACACAACAGTTTCCTTACCTACGAGTACGACGGGAGAAGCTAACTTTAAAAAACCCACCTAACCTATGCTAAAGGCCGTATCCTTACCCAGGGGGGCTTCGCCCCCTGGACCCCACCCCTTACACAAGTTTCCTTACCTACGAGTACGACGGGAGAAGCTAACTTAAAAAAACCCACCTAACCTATTCTAAAAGCCGTGTCCTTACCAAGGGGGGCTGCGCCCCCCTGGACCCCCCCCCCCCCTTACACAACATATTTAAGATCCGTTGACCATTTCCAAACGTTTTAATTCTATACAAGATAACAGTCGGAGCGATAATAAGCAAATTAGGACGCTTGGCCGTAGCGCTACAAACTACCCGTATTTCCTCACGCATTCATTAAAAATTGACATCAACTAACCTAGACTTTCCCCCCTAATCTAATCTACAAGCTGCGTCCTTACCTGACGGGGTGGGGGCTAACATCCCCCTGCGACTCCCCTTACACTGCCGTACTCTAAGTTAGACAAAATAATACATACGGGTGTCTGCTATCCTACATACACTCCATAAAACCAATTGCAATGGGGCAGGATACTTGTGAAAAATGTTAGGTAACAAACTAAAGTAGGCTACGCACAACTAATTATTATTAGTTGCTAAGCTACAAACCTAGTTGGAAAAACAGGATGCTATAAGCCCGGGGACTCCACCAGGGAAAATAGCCCAATGAGGAAAGGAAACAGGAAAAATAGAATATTTGGTTATTATTGTAGTTTATTACACGGTAATGTAACCTATGGTAAAATCCGCGTTAAAATAATAGAACTGAGTAACATAATCATCCAGACTTAATTACACTTGTTTTACAATGATTGCTATTAAAGGAATTTAACCGGTGACATATTCCAAAGACTACCGACATTAAATCAGCTGATTACTACGACACAGTACATTGTGCAGGTTGAATGTAAA
>NC_090730.1:138742760-138772760 GCF_036898095.1 Palaemon carinicauda
TCTTAAGTTTCCTTTTGAAAGCCTTAATGACTTCAATCATTCGGATGTCTCGCGGGAGCTTATTATATAGTCTCGGGGCTGCATATTTAAAGGCTCTGGAGCCTACAATAGACATATATCTAGGTTCCAATAGTTTGAAACCTTCTGTAACTATTCGCATGTCGACACGATTTGTTGGCTGCGCAATATGTAGCAATTCTCATAAGTATTTTGGACAACCGGTTCTGATAACTTGGAGGGTTATTGTACATATTTTAAAACCAATTCTCGCTTTAATCGGTAGCCAGTGTAAATCAATTAGTTTAGGAGTGATCCTTTTTCTAGGTGGGACACATTTTATCAGTCTTGCTCTATTTCTATTATGCTTTGCAATTTCTTAAGTTGTACTTTTGGTAAATTGTAATAGATGGAGTTGCTGTAGTCAGTCCAGGTAATTGTGAAGAATTTTTCTTCACTCTTCTTCTTCCTTTAGTATTTAGGCTCTCTACTAATACTGTAACTACCCCTTAAACGTCTCTCCTACATTAAATTTTCTTTACCGAAACATCGGGAGAACTAATTTAAATCAACTAAACTTGTTGACAGTAGCGTACGCCATGCTCATGACGTCACAGCGTAGATACGCACAGTAAAGGCCTTCCCCCTGCGTATGTTGGCTCTTTCCTTAAACTACATGTCCCGAGATAAAATATTAAACTGGTTTTGAATATAATTTTAATACTGCTGACTTGAAAACCGCTTTTATTTCTCAATACCAATTAAGGTTTGTTAATTTTAAGATGTTCGCCCATTGCACCAGCTCATTGCTAATTTACTATTCAAACTCTTAATTTTTAGCAAACCAGAAGAGGTAAGATTATTGTATATGTAGACTCCCTTAGAAAGCAAGATTTCACTAAGTATTTTGTGCAAAATCCTGCCTCCTCCTCACTTCTTACAACAATATACTGTATTGCCCTGTCCTAAAGTCCCGATATGGCACCTCCACTGGGTTACCCTGCGCATCATGACCCTCACCTGTCTTGAAAGGTGAAGGCAGATGAGCCCTCTCGACCCTATCGTCGCCCTATTCGTACTCAAGCAGTGTTGAGGACCAACTGACCGACCTGGTCAGTGAATCTGCACCTCTGGCTCACCACCCCTCCCAAAACTCGACTCACACAAGGACCTGTGGCTGGAGATAGGAAAGGTACGAGCCTGGGAGACTATCTACCACAAGTGAGGATTCTAGGGGTGGTCTAGTCGAGGGTGCAAACTGCAACTATTCGGTCAACAGCCATTTGAGGACAAGGACGGTATTCCAAGGAGTGCAGGTACCAATATGTGGCCACTTATTCCCCCATCTTTAGCTTAGACTAATTTTAACTTGATTAGGTTTAACTGGCTTTTACATATTTCGGGCTGTGTGCGATGGGATTGTGTGTTCCGTTTTGCATATCATTCTTGCTTTCGAGACTAGCACAGTCTCTGGGTCACATGGACCACGTGCCCGACCCAAGTTTAATTATTGACCATTGCAGAAGACCACGTGTGTGGTGAAATACTTGGGAATTTACAACCACCTATGATTACTTTCTTTAAACTGTAAACCCTCGTGCACCAACTTCGCACGAGGCCAAGTTACATAACTGAGAAACACACTTACTTAGGATACATCTGCCGTTTACTTTACCTTTGATTCAAAACTATATTTCTTGCACTACTTCTTTTGTGGGTGATGCCACACGGGTTCACAGACTCAATTAAAAAGTTTGACAGATATTTAATATTTAAAGTACACAAACAAAAATCATCAGAGTTACGTTAAAGAGCGAACATTAACATTACCACAAATGAACAAAATTTACGTTACTTGATAAAAAATTAAACAAATATCAAACGGGGTTACAGAGTATTCTTATAAGAACATTACTGCAATAATGCTATGGTTCACGAGGTGATGATGGTGGTCGGATTCAGGAGAATATCTTCTAATTACTTGCCTTTTGGAGTCCGCTGGTAGAAACACGCCCGCGTCACATTTCCACCCTGGAAGAGAACTCGGGAGGAGTACAATGTTGTCACATTTACAAATTTGCAAGGGTTACGTAACAAACATCAAGTGATTTAATTGTAACCCAACCTACAAAAAAGGGGGGTTCGTCCCGAAGGCAAGTTTAAATTACTGGCATGTGCCCTTACAATAATCAAACAATATATATATATATATATATATATAATCTCCACAAGAAGGTTTGACAACAATGGGATGATACGTCATCTTATCTGATCTAGATGGATAAAATTTGCAAGAAAGGCAGCTTATTACTTTAAATATTATCATACTAATTCATACAAACTCATTGATATAGTTAATATAATAAAACTACTTCCGTGGAGGAAAATAATCACATTTAAACATATATTCATAGAAACTGAGAAATACATTAGAAATCAAATACTCGTAAAACTAAGAATACTTTTATTCAAGGGGAATAATTGTCAATTTTTGACAACGTGCCTAAGCAACCATTTTGTATTATGTTGAACATCAAATTTTGTTTTGATACCTCTAATTTTTGCTCAGATGTCCATTTCTTTTAATGCAAATTTATGTAATAAATTAAGATTAGGTTAATTAAACCTCGTCGTATTTCTACTCCTCTATTTTTTATTGTGTCTAATATGATTATTTAATCTCGGGACAGTATACCTGATATTTTGAAAGGAGTAAGCCCAAGTAAGTCTTAAGTGTGTTAGCGAGTGACTTAGTATTGAATCTATCTGCTCCGAAGGTTAAGATTCATATCTTTAACTTTTTGCTTAACTTTACATCACTGCTCCAATTTTTTGCCATTGTCTCTAATTACTTAATGTAAGATTCCTGTCCAGCATCTCACCAGGATCCCCGGGACGGAGCCGGAACAGAGCCTAAGAGTGTAAATGACCTTAGACCTGACAAAGCTAAAGTAGACCATTAAATTACTTTTATTTCACGTGTGGAGTTCTCCGGCCTCTGGACAGAGTACAATTTCATTTTTTGCATTTAAGGGTGATGGTTAGTGAACTACGTCAGTAAAGTTATTAGCAGGGTGTTTGTGCCTGAGTGTTAGTGTTCCTTATCCTCCCCTGTTGATCTTTTAGGAACTGACGTAGGGAGACTTTCCTGGAGCAACAAGTTCCCACTCAACAATTCAAATAAAAAAATTCTCCACAGTAATATCACAGTTCATCACAAGTTTATTTACAGAATTTTCGCCCAGGCACATTTTTATAAAAGCAATATTTCTAACATGATAACCAGCAGTTTTTGCTACAGTGATTATTTGGGCATTGAGAGACAAGTTACAGTCAAGAAATATACACAGGTCACGAACTATACTTGATATCGGGGCGGGCAGAGTCGTTATTCATGTTTATTTGAATATCACGTAAGTTTCTTATGCTGTTTTTCTTTCCCGCCACGATAAACTCAGTTTTCTTCTCATTTAATTTTATTTGTTTGATTGTTATCCATTCTCTAATACTATCAAGGATTATGTTTAGAGTTTCAGCAGTGTCGTCCATATCATTTATGGAGGAGTAAAATTGCCTATCATCAGCAAATAGTTTGAACTTCACACAATACCTTTGTAGTCTTTTCGATAGACCATTATTTTAGATGCAGAATAAGATTGGGTCAAGTACAATCCCCTGAGGTACTCCTCTGTTTGAAGGTTATGTGATAAATAAAAGTTTCCAATTTTCACACAGTAATTTCTGCCAATCAAGTAGTGTAGTCTTTCGGGTATTCGAAATCTTGATCTTCAACACCTATGGACCGTGGATCATGTTCATGCAGAACTGTATGAAAAGCAGCACTAAGATCAAGTAATATTAAAATACCACGTGTATTTGCATCCATCATTTCTAGAATATCACTTATTGAATATTGATATGAAAGTTGATTTGATATTGTGATAATTAAACCATTGGCCTACATCTAGGCTTTATTGATCTAATTTCCTTAACCAGGTGGAATCTGTTATAACAAATTAGATATAAATATGATTGTATAATAATAATGACCCATAATCAATGATATCAATAACAATCAGTCATAAAGCTAAGCCTAATTCATTAATAGTTAATATACACATAATAGTAATATGTATAACAGTATGGGAGTTTAATAGTTTACAGTGTAATTGATAATAGTTATTGCCTGTTGAAGAACAGTTATTAGCAGTATCTGAATGCAATAAAAAGCACTGTTACCAACTGATATGGTATTAGCATGGTTACTTGTATGTAATTTAGCAGCTACTTTCGTGACATTCTCCGCCTTCTAGAATATAATACTTATTCCATATTCAATAAATCCATTATTTGCACGATATTAATCTAACATATAAAACTCAAATCACAGTACGCATAAAACACAATTCACAAATTAAGCCTAGGTAGTTGGTTGGCCAGGGCACCAGCCACCCGTTGAGATACTACCGCTAGAGAGTTATGTGGTCCTTTGACTGGCCAGACAGTACTGCATTGGATCCTTCTCTCTAGTTACGGTTCACTTTTCCTTTGCCTACACATACACCGAATAGTCTGGCCTATTCTTTACAGATTCTCCTCTGTTCTCATTCATCTGACAACACTGAGATTACCAAATAATTCATCTTCACCCAAGGGGTTAACTACTGCACTGTAATTGCCTAGTAGCTACACTCCTCTTGGTAAGGGTAGAAGAGACTCTTTAGCTATGGGGAGCAGCTCTTCTAGGAGAAGGATACTCCAAAATCAAACTATTGTTCTCTAGTCTTGGGTAGTGCCATAGCCTCTGTACCATGATCTTCCACTGTTTTGGGTTAGAGTTCTCTTGCTTGAGGGTACACTCGGGCACAATATTCTATCTCGTTTCTCTTTCTCTTGTTTTGTTAAAGTTTTCATAGTTTATATAGGAAATATTTATTTAAATGTCATTGTTCTTAAAATATATTATTTTTCCTGGTTTCTTTTCCTCACTGGGCTATTTTCCCTGTTGGGGCCGCTGGGCTTATAGCATCTTGCTTTTCCAACTAGGGTTGTAGCTTAGCAGGTAATAATAATGATAATAATAATAATAATAATAATAATAATAATAGGAAGTGGCTGTTCAACCGATAAAGGAGACTCAGCTGAAAATAAATGCTTGACTGAGGCAGTAGTCTCCCTTCTATTTGGGTACTTAACATATGCATAATTCGGATTAGCCTGCAAGAGCTCTACTTCATCTACTAACAGATCATTTTTAGAATTGCGAACATGCCGTTTAAAGAGTACTGGTCCTGGTTCACAATTGTATAGAAGCTCCAGCAGAAGAGCGGCGGGCATAGTTTGGTAATCTCTCATGTGGGGTAGCATTCATCGCTGTTGACAAGAGAGAGCGAATTGAATGTAGGGAATCGGGCAACACTGATTGCATACACTCCACAGGCAGACCCCTTGATTTCAAAGTAATGGCAATTGCCAGCCAAACTATGTCATTGAATCTTTCAACCTGTCCATTACCTTTAGGATAATAAGAAGGGATTCTACTAGATGCTATACCCTTACTATTAAGAAAATCTTGCAGTTCCTTGCTGATGAAGGATACACCTCTGTCAGAGTGCACATAAGCTGGCATGCCAAATGTAGAAAAGTCCTCCCTGCTTCCCACTCAAAGACTTGTATGCCTAGGTATAGTCTTAGAAACCAATCTCCACAAAGCCTTCCCATCAGACGGAAGGATAATGAGGCTGAGATAGGTCGTAAGACCCTTTCTCATACAGGAACTCCCAGTCCAGAAGTGACTATGTCTCCTCAGACACCTATCATCCTTGGCCCGTCTAGTTCCCAATGGCCGTCTCAGGATTTGATCCCGCCAGTGGTGGTTCAAGTCCAGGTGGAATCAGGCCTTCGGTCCCATGGACATTCTGATACCCATGACCAGCGGAACGGACGGACCTTGAGTGGTGGGTGGCATATGAAAATCTGCAGAGGGGCGTAGAACTTCTTTTCCTTCCCCTGGACTTGAACTTGATGATGTTCTCAGACGCCTCAGGAGAATGGTAGGGGACGAGGTGCTGCACTACACGACATCAGGCCTTTGATCAGAGTCAGAAAAATACCTCCACATAAATTTCTTAGAGATGAAGGCCGTCTTTCTGGCCCCCAACAGTTCCATCAGTTCCTAGAGGGCCACTCAGTGGTGGTGATGAGCGACAACACCACGGTAGTAGCTTACATCAACAAGCAAAGAGGTACTTTTTCGCAGTCCATATCCCATCTAGCAGTAGAGTTACTGAGATGGGCTGAGATTCATTCGATACCACTATCAGCACTCTTCATTCCAGGCAAAAGGAATGTGCTTGCCGACAATCTGAGCAAAGCATCTCAGATAGTGAGTACTGAAAGGTCTTTGCACCATCTAGTAGCCAACAAAGTCCTGACTTTAGGGAGTTATCCGACTGTGGATCTCTTTGCAACGGCCCTAAACTTCAGGCTCCCGCTGTACTGCTCCCCAGTCTCATACCCCAAGGCGCTCTAGCAAAATATCGTCCAAATATGGAGGGACAACATCGACGTTTACGTCTTTCCCCGTTCTGTCCGATGAGGAGGGTACTCAACAAGGCCAGAACAATGGTCAATCTCTCAATGACACTGATAGCTCCACTATTACATCATGTGGAATGGTTCCCAGACCTTCTGCAGCTCCTGATGGAGCTTCCAAGAGAATTTCCTCCACGACACAATCTACTCAGACAACCACACATCAATATCTACCACAAAGCTGTAGCTCCGATACGACTTCATGCCTGGAGACTATCCAGCATTTCCTCACTCACAGAGTACTTTTGCAACAAGTAGCGAACAGGATGTCTGGATACCTGCGGAAATCATCAGCAGCGCTCTACCAGTCAAAGTGGAATGCCTTCTCTGGTTGCTGTCGTGGAAGGGGTATCTCTGAAATCAATGCCACTATTCCAGTGATAGTGGAGTTCGTGTATTTGCGTGAAGAAATGCACCTTTCAGTTTCGGTAGTAAAAGGCTATCGCTGAGCCTTAAGCCTTGCCTTCAAACTGAATGGAATGGATGATTCCTCATAGCTAGAACTTTCCTTAATTATACAGTTACAAACTTACCTACCCTCAGTCTGCAGTGAGACCTTCTCCATGGAACGGCGTTTGAGTTCTCTGGTCTCTGAAGAGATCCCCCTATGAAACATTAGGTAGGCAACAGATTGCCACCTAACTTGGAAGATGATGTTCCTGCCCGCTCTAGCTTTGGCCAAATAAGTCAGCGAACTACATGGTCTCTCATACGACGTCGCCCTTTCAAAAGATTGGGAGAGGTAACGTTTAGCTTCATCCCTGAGTTTATTTCCAAGACTCAGAATCCAGGGGTGGCAGCTTTTAGATTCGACTCCTTCCGCATAACAAGACTCTGCTTTGTAACAGACGACCCAGATCATCTCTTACTCTGTCTAGTGAGGAGTTTGAGACTTTACCTCAAAAGAAAAGCAGCAGCCAGCCCCCAAGTGCCTGTACTGTTTGTCAGCACAAGGAGGAACAAGAGGAGGGTCACTAAGAACACCATTTGTGCTTGGATTCGTAGGGTCATAGACCATGATCTTAATCCTTTTCCTTTCCGTCACTTTGTCCAAGAGCCCATGATGTCAGGGGCGTAGCTACGTCACTGGCCTTCAAAAAAAAACTATTCTGTAACACAAGTTCTACAGGCTTGGGTGTGGGAACGTCAAACAATTTTCACAGCCCATTACCTGCAAGACATGACCCACAGGAGACTCGTTACATTTTCTATCGGCCCTGTGGTGGCTGCAAGACAGCCGGTCTAATACCTCAAGCTCCTTATTGAATAAGTAGCAGAAGGCTGAGGGCACTGTTAACCAGTTTTAGTGTGTGTGAATGAAAAGGTATGCCTTATTCTTATTCTTTTCTTCATCCTCCCTCTCTTGGGGAAAGCAGAAGCCCGGGTTTTCTGCACAAGCTGACCTCAAACTATTGCAGGTAAACCATGCTCCCTTGTGTACCTAGTATTGTGTTAATACTGTTGCGTCCCCGTACCCTGGCGAGGTAGCATTAGGAAAGTCTTTGTTACAACGGTTTTTTTCAACAAAGACTCAGAATAACATTTACCTTGACAGTCACAGTGCTTATCCCAACACACAGCTTGCATAGGATGCAGACCTTGCGTAGAAAGGTTTACCAAGGTGTTAGGGACTCTTTATATTTGGTACAAATATACTTAAGATAAGGATCCCCCTGGCAAAGCCAAAAGCCAGATTGGCCGGGACGTCCACCCTCCTAATGGGTGAGTCATACCTAATAATAGTGTAGGTTTGTATTCCAGTTACTGAGCAAATGACAAATTCAGAGATAATTTGTATTTTTCTTAATGATACAAACCTTAAGCTATTTATACAAACTTACCCGCCAACCCTATGCCCTTTGAAATCCTATCTCCAAGGAAAGCAAGCTCAACCGCAGGTGTGTGAGTGGGAGGGGTAGCAAGCTAAATTCCTCTATGCTCCCCACTCACTAACTAGTGGAATAGGTAGTTAACCCTCACTAAATTTTGATGACTCGTCCTTTCAGCTTCGCTGAAAGTAATACTCCTAATAAATAGCTAAATGTTTGTATCATTAGAAAAAATACAAATTATTTCCGAATTTGTCATGTTTCCAAGGGATCCTTTGCTATCTGGGAACCCTTCAACTGCAGTATATGCACGGTTCTCCCACATGCTGGATTCCACACTACCAACGTTTCTTAGTATGAGAAAACGTGGACCTAGAAAACCACCAGACACTGGGTGAGCGGATTCCAAAAGAGCTCTCAACAGGGTGTCCCTATCTTCCTTCATTGGAAATGAAGGATCTCCTGTTCCCCAGGGCTAATGTGACCGCGGTATACAGTAATCAGATACCGATGGTACAACTTCTGTTGGTACAACTGGATCCTGCAGATCATGAAGTCCGGAACGCGCCTCAGGATATGCATCTGGACGTCGACAACATCTTCTATTCCTTCGGACAAGGAAAAGCTCTTGCTGACAACGGAAACCTCGGATGACTCGATCGACAGTCAGCCGGTAAGTACTGTACCGACTATTATCTCCTTGCCTACTCCTGTCCCTGCATCTGCTACACCTGCCTCATCTTCTACTCTTCTTCCGAGTCCAGCTGCCCCTATGTTCCCAGGATATTTGGAACTCATTGCTTCCATGAAAGCATTCATGGACAACATTGATGCAGAGCATAAGATAGCTCAAGCATCCTTAGAGGCGAAGATTGAGGCGCATCAACAAGCACTGAAGTCCAAGGCTCCACCAGACTCTAGTCTTCCAGATTATACAGCGAAGAACCCTTGGCATTACGCAGAATATATGGTTCTGAGTTAAGGGTACCTTCCCATTGGTGAAGGCATGGGCTCTAAACCAGTTTTGGATTTAGAGTTTTACTCCTCTGTTGAGAATTCCCTTCTCTGTTATGTTAGGTTGAATTCTGAAGCATCTATCAGGGATGATACAATTCCCAAGGAAACGATCACCTTAGACCATGGTGAAGTTCAAACCTTGTTAGTTTTGGTGCTCAAAACAACTGAGTTTACCCGTACCCAACTTTCTGCTTTTAGCAGGAAGCAGGCTACATATATAGCTCCAAAAGACGATGTCTTCCCCTTTGCCTCGAGGAGTTTGGAGGCTGTAGAGAAAACAGTATTGGAAGGTAAACTTCTGCCAGTGCTAAAGGAGTGTAAGCTCATTTCTCTTGGTCTCCCATATGACTCTGAAAGTTGAGAAGATGTCCAACGCACCTTTACAGTTGGCAAAATGGAAAGGAATGTCGGAGGTAAACAGTTTAATGAGAGGCTGCCCAAGATTCCAGAATTTCTATTTAAAACGGAATTGGAGGCCAAATAAAGACTCAGGGCTTCTTTGTCATACCAATCTTACTTAGTAATACTATTTGAGAACTATTCAAAATCTGACCTCTTTCCAGTTCTAGCCAAGATCCATTTCGCTACCTTCCATAGTGATCTGCATACATTCTTTTTAGCCAGGAGAGCCTGCAGAGAGCACGTCTTAGCAGCGGCCACAGTTAGGCATAAACCTAAAAAGTTGGTTGAGTCCAACATCTGCGGGAAATATCTATTTCCCCAAAAGGTGGTCAAGAAGTCATGGACAAGGCAGCTCCCGAAAACAAGAGCCTTATGCAAAAATGGGGTATGTCCTCTAAGGGGAAATTTACCCCTGCAGGACCTCAGCCTAAAGGCAAGAAGCCTAGGAGATCCTTTCAAGACAAGAAAACATTTCCTGCCGCGACTGCCATACTTGCACTATCCCGTTACACAGTTCTCAGCTTTCAACCCCATTTACGAACGAGCCACTACCATATTTTGCCCCGTTTCAGCTCAAGG
The DNA here is from genome assembly GCF_036898095.1 of Palaemon carinicauda. NCBI lineage: Eukaryota > Metazoa > Arthropoda > Malacostraca > Decapoda > Palaemonidae > Palaemon > Palaemon carinicauda. The sequence goes on from NC_090730.1 coordinate 138,753,179, forward strand.
GAGAAATGCAAGTGAAAGAGGAAAATCTGGAAGAGGTGGCCAATTAAGGGGCCGAGGAAGCAGAGACAGATCGACTAAAGGAGCAGGTCCTTCAAGACAACGAGGAGCCTCCGGTGGGGGAAGATTCTATCGCTTTAGAGATCAATGGAAATTCGATCCTGGGGCACACAGCATAGTCACAAATGGACTAGGATGGAAATGGAGACCAAAACCACTACAGTTCAAGAGGTTCATCCAACCCACAACACCTTTCCTGGAAGACTATGTGCAAGATCTCCAGAAGGGAATCATTCAATGCACATAATCCATGAACTCTTAACGACGTCTATTTTGCGTGCCAAAGAAAGATTCGAGCACTTTGAGCTATTCTGGACTTGCCCCCTCTAAACAAATCAATTTAGAACGACAAGTTTTAGATGCTACCTATCTCGCAAATACGGACCCTACTACCCCATGGGGCATACACCGTCTCCATAGGCCTTACCCACGCTTATTGGCATCTTCCGATAGGTCGGCACTTCTACCCCAACCTTGGTTTCAGACTGGCCAGAAAGGCCTACGTTTTCAAAGCTATGTCCTTCGGACTCAACGTAGCTCCAAGGAATTTCACAAAACTAGTCAAGACCATTGTTCAACAGCTCAGGAGCAAAGGTCTTCAAGTGATGCTATACTTCAACGACTGGTTAGTATGGGCTGCAACCAAGTCGGAGTGTCTTCTAGCAGCTCTGGAAGTTATGAAGTCTCCTCAATCCCTGGTCTTCCAAATCAACCTCAAGAAGTCCATATTAACTCCAGATCAACAATTCCAGTGGCTAGATCTGCACTGGGATTTGAAGTCACACATCCTTTCTCTACCTCTGGTCAAGAGGAAGGAAATCTCAAGTTTGGTCAGGTGTCTGCTTCATTCAAAGATGATCACCAGACGTCTTCAGGAAAGAGTCCTAGGTTCGCTACACTTTGCAGCAGTTACAAATCCCATCCTGAAAGCAAGACTCAAGGATGCCAATAGAGTCTGGAGAAGAAAGGCATCAAATGCTCAAAGATCATCGCCACAAAACCCCGGCTCTACTGTGCAATCAGCTCAAGCAGTGGTCCACTACCAAGAGCCTCTAGAAACAGAATGCTCCCTGGACGATAGATTATTGTTTCATTCTAGAGCAATCCCTAGAACTGCAAATAGATCTCTTTGCGATGAGCTTCAACAAGAAGCTTCCCCGTTACGTACCAATGAATTGAGATCATTAAGTAGTGGGGATAGATGTGATGTCACTGGATTGGAACCAGTGGATCACATTTACCTTTTTCCATCGTTCAATCTCCTCATGAAGGTCCTGGACAAACTACGAACCTTCAAGGGAACAGCAGTATTAGTCCCCTCCAATTGGCCCAAAAGCAATTGGTACCCATTTGTTCTGGAAATCAAACCTCTTCAGATTCCTCTGCCGACACCAGTGCTGTCCCAGGATATTCAACAGGAGACTGTCTTCGCTTCCTCTTGGATAATGAAAAACCTTCAGCTTATGATTTTCTTGTCCTAGCTGCTAAAAGAAAATACAGAGTTTCTAAGGAAAGGATTGATTTTTATAGAATAATACAAGTCCTCTACTAGAAACAGACAATATTTGTTTTCTTAGAAGAAGTGGGTGGAGTTTGTTAAGAAATATAAGCACACTTCATTTACAATGTACTTCTGTTTATCATTAATTATCACACTTCATGAACAAGGTCTGGCCTCCACAATCCTTTCCTTATGTAAAACGGCCCTAACCAGACCTATCGCTTATGCTTTCAATATAAAACTCAATAGTGAACTGTTCAATAAGATCCCTAAGGCTTGTGCCAAACTGAAACCAAATGCTCCCCACAAAACCATCCCATTGTCTTTGGATAAAGTCTTGCACTTAGCCTCGTCAATTGATAAGTATTCTTCTTCCTTGAGGGATCTTTCTCAGAAATCGATCTTTTTACAAGCTATAGCTTTTGGTGTTAATCTGCGACATTGTAGCACTATCAAGGGATGATGGCCACATTGAATACTCGGAGTAAGGAGAAGCTAATTTATACCAAAAATAAATTAATAATGCAGTTCTCAATCTTTACTTTTATCCCATTCTACCTTGAAATCAGAAAGGATAACACCCTGCTATCATCAGTTTTGGCAACCTATTGTGGTTAGTTTGGACTTTTTAAATTCTTCTTTCATTTGCATTGCCCTACCTATAAATGCAGCCGGATCCCTGCTAGAATTTATTGGCGTACCTACACTCATGTCTACTTTCATTAACTTTCCTAATTTTGGGCATAAAAATAAATATTCAGTTGTATTTTCTTCATCTTGGCACAGGTCACAAAAATCATCTTCATATTTTCCCCTGAAATTCGCTTTTAAATCGAGCATATTTAATCTTGCCTTCAGTACAAAGGATACATACATCTAGATTCATTTCTCTGATATAGGGCTGTGGACCATTTCCTTCTATAAATCTTAATTTTTTCATCACTCTCTTTTTTTCTTCAATAGTTTCTTCTATTTTTTCCATAATTCTTTTCTTGATTTTTTTTTTCATTGTCCTTTTCCCCCAACTTCTTATTTTTCCAATTTCCATCCCATATTTACTACGGACTTTTTCTATGCTCTTACTCCAGCACTTTCCATAAGGGTGCTTCAACTGATCCTCAATTATCTCTCTTACTAGTCTTTTTTATCAGAGTTTATTATTTTATGGAACAGCATTAATTTCTTATATTCTATTATGCAGGACACCAGCCATATTCCTGTTTCTGTAAGGCTGCCCTAATATGGTGTACTTGAAGGTTGTTCATACATATTCCTTATTATCTTATATTGAAGGTTTTCCAGATTTTTCATATCTTTATCTCTTATTACACTCCAGGTCTCCACATTAGCAAATATTGTTGGTACTACTACTGTTTCATACATTTTCTTTCTGACTTCCAATGCCATTTTTCCTACTTTTCTCGTATCCCCATATTTTCGTATTTCTTGCGTTGTATATACGACCCTCTGGCTTTTTTTTCTACTGATACTCAATTCTTTGTTTCCCTTCTCTGTGCACCATTCCCCCAGATACTTATATTCTTTGACTAAACTTACTGACACATTCTTCACTTTTGTTTTAATATCCTCTTCTTTCTTCTTCTTTCTTTTGTGAATTATTAATACACCGGATTTTGGGGGGTTGGTGTTGATTGTGAACTGTTTTAAGATCTAGCTATGACAATTACTTATGGCACATTCTATTCCTTCTTTCCTTCCTGTGGGAAACATAATATCATCTACAAATACCAGTGATTCAATTTCAATATTCCTTATCAACATAATATTTTTTCTACTAATGCTATTCACTTTGTCAGTTGCGATACTACATAGCTCAGGTCCATATATAGTTCCTTGTCTCACCTTTCCTTCAATTTTAATATCTCCTGTTGTACCTGCTGGACAGTTGATGGCTGCTCTACCTTTTTCATTCATTTTTTAAAACTATAATTCCTTCCTTGCATCCTATCATTTTCCCCATTTCTTTTATGCAATCCTTCAGGTCTAGCTTATCAAAGCTCTTATATGCATCACAGAACCATACATACGTCAACCCTCCCAAATAGGCATTTTAGTCGATTTCTACATTTAGTGTTAGCAGAAGATGTGCCGTCTACCTTCCTTAAATGCCTTCACACTAGAATCTACTCATCTCTTCCTTGATTCTGTTCTTATATTTTTCCATCCTTATTTTCTCATATATTTTGCTAATTATGCTTTTGATAAATATGCCCATTTTATCTTCCAATTCAATTTTATTTCCCTTTTTGTGGATTAAGAGTATCCACATCTCTTCCCACTCTTTAGGGATACATATGTTCTCGTCATATTGTTATATCCTTGCCTGTCCATTGTATACTTGTCGTTCAGGCTTTTTACGATTGCTTCTACTTCTTGATAAGTTATTATTATTATTTTTTTCTTTTGCTGAATCTCACTCTGTCACTTTCTGACAGCCATTCATCAAACAAGTTGTTGATTTCTCCTGACAACACCTATTCCTCACTCTGGGGATTTTCTAGCTTAAATAATTCTATGTAGAATTCCACATATTCTTTCTTTATTTCTTCAACTTCCTCTATTATTTCTCCCTCCTTCCCTCTCATTGCTGTACAGTTGCAGACATTTTTTCCATCTTTTTTCTTGAATTCCCAGAAGGCTGTGCTGTTCATGCCTCCTTTTGCTTTGATCTCTTCTACTTGCTTGATTATTCTTAAACCTTCCTCTTTTTGTTTTACTTCTTGTATGTACAAGTCTAAAAGGCTTTCCTTTATCTTAATTCTTCTCTTGAACTCGTTGTTTTCCTTTCCAAGTTTAATCCATTATTTTTAACGATTTTTTCAAGTTTCATTAATTTCCTTAATTCTTTAGACTTCTATTTTTTCGGTTTGCATCTTTTATACTACATTTTCTTATTATTTCTTGCAATTTTTCTTGCCCTTTTGAATATTTTAATCTTATATCCCCCTTTTATTTGCCAATCTTTATAAGTTCTTCCTAATCTTTGCGGACTTTTAAATGGTTCCAGACTATTTTGTATCTGACTTTCTTTCTTTCTTGTTTAAGATCAACCAATTCATTTCTAGTAGGATATCACAGTGATCAGAATACACCCTCTCTTGTGATATCCTGTATGGTGTTATCACTTTCTCTTCATCAATTACCATGCTGCTTATACTTTCTTCGTCTTCTTCCCTAACTAGAGCATAATCTACCACTGATTTCTTCTCTTTTCAACTCTCTTCCAAGTTTCTCTACATTTACGGTTACTATTTGTAAATATCATGTTGGACTCCTTTGCCAAATCTCTCAACATTTTGCCCGATTTTGAAATCTCCTTACTATTGTTTTTTATAATACTTTCTACATTACAGTTGAAGTCTCCCATAACGACTACTTATTCTTCTCTGTTTTTTGCTATCATTAATTCCAGTTTTATAGTCTTGTACATATTTTCTAAATAGCTTAATTTTGTTTTATCTTCTTGTGGGGAATAAATTACTCCTAATATAACTTTAGTTTTCCCAATATCAATTTTTACTCAGTGAGGCTCGTGAAACTGGTTTTCACTTTTTATTTCCACCGTTACATTTTCCATTTTTTTTTTCTCTTTTTTCTTTTTTTTTACTGCAATGATCACTCCTATCCTGTTTGATTCTCTGTTATCATTAAAGACCCTATACCCAGCTATCTTCACATTTTCTTCCTCCTTCAGATGGGTTTCTGTGATGTAAATAACAGTTCGATTTACTTTTTCTATTATTTCCTCTAGTATATCGGCTTGTGTATAAAAGCCCTATTTTCATATAGAATCTTGGCAACAAGTTTTATTATCATCTAAATACATCATCAAACAGGGAAAATTATGTTGCCAGTTTTTCTGTGTGGTCCCAGACTGATTTTCAGCATCAACAAATAATATCGTAAAAATTCCGTAAAAATAACATATTTTCAAATTATTTACAGTGTGTAACAATTTTAAATGGCCATAATTATCCAGTTTGGAAAATATGTGATAAAGACTAATAGTGTGTGACTATTTTGTACTTATGGTATAAATGCTCACCAAAAGATTCTGCTTCTAGCAACTTAACAAGTAATTCTTATTGCAAAAGAATAACACAAATGTTAATGATCCGCTGTTTCAAGTTACAGCCACAAATGTCCACGACGTCAGTCCTCTTCAATATCCTGGCCATCTGTGATAGGATTAGTGTTCTGGCATGTGTCACCTCCTGTACAGTTGCACAATGCAGTGCACACAAGATTATTTTGTCTGCAAGAGCATCTGCGCGAACACTTGTTGGCTGAATCGATGTTAGTGGATCCGCAGTTGCATCGAATGAGTTGAAGAACTGCTTCTGGAGCTGGTGCTTCCTTTGATAGCAGTGGCATCAGTTTGTCATGTTGCATTTGCCATCCGAGCATGAGAGGATTTGGTATGACTGGATTTAAGACCAGGTCTTGTGACCAAACACTTGCTTGAATATGTGCGCGTCGGATGTGCTCGAGCCAAGCTCCATGTGTAGGTGGTAATATGTCTACTCCTTGGTCAGATCTCAGCCTTTTGAAGAGGTACCACCTGAGATTCTTTGCCTTGGGGACATGGAGTTGCTTAGGACAGAAGAGTGAGCATAAGAATTCTTCACACCCTTCGACCACACTATCTGATGGTTCGGCTCCTTCTCCAAGCCCATTCAGTGCAGCAAGTACGGTTGAACTGGCATTAAGGAAAGCTTTGAAGCATCCTTTTTTTTCCTTTGCCTTGTATATGCCCAGTTGTATCGCATCCAGTCAGCGCATGCCATTTGATCAAAGCTGATGCTTTGTCGGAACCAAGCTTGTCATAGATGGGTTTCAGCTGGATGATGCGACGGCGTTCTCCGGTGCCCATGATCATTGCTGGTCGCGTACCAAGCATTGGCACCCTACGAAGAGCCAAGAGCAGAACATCAGTGTCCTGTGAGTATATGTGGACTTCAAATCCTGTTCCTGCTACTTCTACAGCGTGTAATATCATCAGAGTGTCAGCTTCTTCGTGGATGCTTACACCTGTAGATACATGACATTCAGAGTTTGTCATAATGCTGCTGCGTGTCACGGTTACTAGGTTCTTGGTAGTACTCTGGTTGATGAGTTGTTGTGCCAGGTACAAAGTAAGTGAATCCTTTGTCTCATTGCTTGCAAGAAATGTACCTTTGTCTTTGATACAAGTTGCATCTTCTACAATGTAGGAATTGATTCCCTTGGACTTGCCTCTGTGGCTCTCCCGTGTGCCCTCTTTGAGTGAAGATACTATGGTGTAATTATCAAAGATGATCCTCACTTGGCCATAACCTCGAGCTTTTGAGTCAATCAACTTGACATATGATGTGCCTAAATCCTTGCAGTTTTTGACGTTCTTGACAGCCATCAACTCATGCAATACAGCCATGCCATCAACTACAAGACAGAAACCCTCGTTTTCATCGTTGGTGCCCTGAGCATTGGTTCCTGGGGTTGTATTGTCATCTGGCTCCAGAAGGTTCTCCAGCAGGTGAATTACCATGCTCTTGTCAGTGGTCGGGTGGATTGCTCCATCTGGTTGCATCAGTAACCTGTTTATGTACACAAACTCGTGGGTGCCAATCACTTCCTCTAAGTTGATGTCATCCCTTGAGGATCGTGCTATCACCAGCATCCTAGCAAACAGTGATGATGTTGCTTTCAGTGTGATCACTTGGGAACCGGCTTTCAGTTTAATTTCCTTGGCAGTTGCTGACCAAGACAGCAGTTTAACCTTTGTCATCTTGGCCCACAGTTTCCATTGCCAATCAGACGATCTTCAATGAAACTTCTGTATGCATCCATGCCAATCTGCTCTGTGGACAGAATGCTTTCTTTGATGTTGTCGGGAATGATCTCTTTCGACAGAAGCTTGAACATCCGACCTGTCGTTGCATCACTGGCGGGCCCAGTCTCAGTTCCTTTTGATCCACTAAAAATGTTGCATGGCGACAGTACCTTCTTCAGTTGTGTGATTGCCTGTTCCTGGTGACGAACTTTGGCCTGAGAGAGGCAGTGGTGCTGTTGTTGTATTGTAGCACTGTTGGACACTGCTGCCAGTTGTTCACTTTCAGAAGCAATGCGTGCCAACTCAGGACCAGTGAGACAGAACTTCAGCAAAGTCTTTGGGTTTGATGTTATTCCAGAGATTCCTCCTTGACCTTTGGTAGATTTATTTTGATGCTCCATTGCCTGGTCTACTGCAATACGAGTGAACGGGATAGTGTTGCTTGTATTCACTGTGAAGTCACCATTTACAAACTCTTGCCAAATCATTGGATCTGTGGTTTGTATCTCTTGCATTCGAGCTATGTATTCGGGTATGTTCTGCGCATAATCCAATCTATTGTACGCGAAGAAGTAGACACAGAGCTTTTCTAGTGCTGACAAGTAGAGAAACCAGTTACCCTCACGTGTAGCACGTTGGAACTGCAGCAGAACCATCACCTGTTTCATGTACATACGCGCCCACTTGTACATTGGATCTTGGTCATGAGCGTCATCATAGTCACGAAGCTGCTTTTCAAGGTTCATGGACTCCAGCTTCATTGCAAATGTTTGGTGTGCCGTACGGACTTCAAAATTGGCCTTGCATGCGTCGGTCAATTCTTGTGCAGCTGAACGTAGTGAATCACACACTGTCGGGTGGTCATCCAAGAATGCACTAAACCATAGGTCAAAGAGAGCTTGGAGTGTTATTTGGTGAGCTTGAAGAGCCCTATTATGGTGGTTGCCACTGATGATCTGGGCAACAGTAACTCTGCTGTATATGTCTGCTTCCTGCCATGCATCATCAATACCGCTCCCCTCAATAGTCCTGCCTAAGCACCTCAAGGAACACAACACTGTGTGGAACCCGCCAGGGCATAACACCCATTTGTACTTGTACTGCGGATCCAGGTATGGGAGTTTTAGAGCTCGTTTATACAGGTCCATATCCATGGTTACCACCAGTTTGTTGTCTGGGCCAGTCACAAGCTCATTCAACCTATACAAGTTCTCCAGAGATGTAACTAAAGTGGACCATTCATGAGCAGGAGCTTTGATGATTGGAAGACCAAAGGCTTGATCAATTACTGCGGGAGCATCTGTAGCTAGTGGCACGTGGGTGAGAGAGTTGTAAGCAGACCAAACAGGCACAAACTGTCTCTTGTTTAACCTGTCAGTTGTTGGTTGATCTTCGCATTCATCATTGTCTCCTGGGGATACTTCTGAGCCAAGCTCCTGGACGCCAGGTCTATTAAAGAAGCGTGCCACCATCCACTGTATGTCACTGCTTTGTGATCTCATGTAATACTCGTCATACACCCCAATCTTGTAGCTGCTATAGTGTGGGCTGGTCCTGGGCTTTGGACTGCCTTCTATGTCACATGTAGCCAAGTTGAGTATGGTGGGTGGCACATCATGTAGAGACTCAGACGTTGGACTCTCACTGAACTGCACAGGTTTGACCACTGTTTCGCCTTGACCTGATCGCTGATATACTGCCATTGCCGTTCCATGGAAACTTCCTTTTCCGTCTGGGGTGTCCACTTTTTTGTCGACATTGTCCAGTGAAGCCCGTATCCTCTTATTGCGCAGAAGACCTGGTGGTACATATACACCATACTCTTTGATATTCTTGGCAACAGCATGGGCGATGGTGTCACATATTGTTGTGACTCTATCATATGAAATCCCAGCGCCACACATGGTCAGCAGAGACACCGCCTTCTGACTTCGAAAGTTGTGGTACATGTATAACAAGAGTCCTATAGCATAAGGGCTTTCAAACGTATTACAAAATCTGGAATCAGATGAAAGTGGGATGAGTGCCACTTGTCGGTCTGTCTTGCAAGCCTGTACGATGGATTGAGACAGAACGAGACATGATTTATGCAACAGTTCAGTACGTGTCTCTGTTGTTGCAGCTTTTGCCCCTTGCAAGATCCATCGCATTAATGTCATTAGTTCAGCTGGAACACCAGCTTCGCCACATCCAACTAAAGAACCATCAAAGGACCACGGATGTTCTTTTCTGGTCTGTAGCACTGCTTGTCTGATGACCTTTGAGCAGCGGTAGATTGCTGTTATGTCTGCTTTCAGGTCTCTCTCCTCCATTGCCTGGTCTATGGCAGACCGACCAGATTCCCTGGAATGTATCACTGCGGGCTTCCTTCCTCTGGCATCAGTGATTGTGAAATTGGTAATATTTTGTTCGATTTTTGCTAAGAGGGCCTGTCGTGAGATTTGCTTGTCGGGAATTCGATGGTCGTACATCATGTCAGAGTACAATGCAGCAACATCGGTCAGTGTTATAATGTCTCCATTATCCAAACACTCTCGTAGTTCGGCGAAAAATTCTATCTCAGCTGATATGAATGCCACTGTGTCTTCATTCGAATGGTCCTTCATTGTACTGGGTCTTTGGGGATGTTGCAAATAGCGTTGCCAGTGCATCGTATGGCAGCTTTTGTGGTATCTGATGTCCCTGGAAAGAAAGTCTCCATCTGCAAGGATGTCGGCCATGTTTAGCTTCCACAAGTCTTTGTCACTGGCATCAACAATTTTTTTGATTGATTGTCCAATGTCTGCACTTCTACATATATGAAGCTCCTCTGGTGTGGATCCTGCCCTGGCGTGTTTTTTGGTGTGTTTGATTTCTTGGCAGTAGAAGCATAGTTCTCTGTTAAATGCACTCACGTGAGATCGTGTGAGCTTTCTATTGGTCGAATCAACACCTGCATCTCTGTCAGACGCAAGAGTGGCAGTTGATGACGTGGGTCGGCCCCCACCTTTCTTGTAAGACAACATACCAGGGTCGCTTGTTGTAAGTGCCTTTTCATAGCGCTTCTGGTCTCTCTCCCTTGTGTGTGACTTCACTATAGCATGTTCTGTGCCAAACAGCATGGTTGTCGTTCAGGATTTCTGCTAGTAAACCGCGCATCCGTTGATTTAATTGAACGAAGTCTTGATTCCCATATTCAGCTCGGAGCTCGATAGTGTCAAGGAAGTTCTGATAACTTTCGCTTTTAGGACATGTCAGTGCTTCCAGCTCTTTTCCTTTGCTTTTAGTGTTCGTCCATTTTTCCCCTTGGCATTTTAGACATCGATTGAAGTCAATTGACGGTCTTTTTGTTGGTGGTTCTCCAGAAGTTGCAGAGATGGACATCTTTGTTTATATTGTTCACAGTGATGGCGCAGAACTTTTATTCACTCCTGTAAAGAAACAAATATTTGAAGATTAATTCAACATTTCCAAACAGGAATAACATTAAATCAAAATTTATTCACTATATACCTACCTTTATAGTGCCACAATACCCCAAAAACTACAAAAATGTCATGCAGAAACATATCTAAACCTATATGTATGTAGGCGCTATTTTCCAATCTTGATCGAACTGCTTGATTTTAGTGACTTTAGTTTCTGTAGTAGAAAGTCATGTGGGACCAAATGAAAAAACGGACAACATATTTTTCAATGTTCGCAATACTACCTGGAACATTTTCAACACAGTTGCCAAGATTCTATATAAAAAAATAACAACATTAAATTTTCCAACACAACCGGATATACTACTAGCGAGTCCACTTTTGATTTTATGCCCCTTATATTAATGTAACATATTTTAAAAGCCTTATAAAATTTTGCCTTCTTTGTTCCTCTACTCTTTTAATGATGACTGTTGCTGGAATGGCGAACTAGTGACTTTGTTTACACTTTACAATAACACACTGGTATCGGAGTTGTAACGGCTCTCCCAAGTATCCCATACCCTTCGAGACAAGGTTGGTTAACTGTATTTAGGGAAGGATAACCGTGGTTGTTTTAAAGACGTCCTTGTTACATACACGATATCTTTCGGGATATTAGCTCCAGGGGTAATAATCCCGTAACACCTCTACAGACAAAATTCTCAGGTATATCACTTGCAGGAAATATCCCAAGTAGAAAGCTGCCTAGAGGAACTTCCATCAGAACGACATGGCTATCTCACCCAAAAATAGATTTTTCCTGAGTCAAAATCCCTTGATTTTGTCTTCTTATCTCATCTTGCCTCATCTTTGAGGTAGGGATCAAACTGTTGGTTTTCACCAAGAACGTAAGGAAGTTATTCTTCCATGACTCAAAGCTTGTAATGAACTCCTTGTCTGTCAGGGACCACTGTTTAGGAGTTTTGCTGTTTCTTAGCCACGATGAGCTATCACTTTCACTGTTATGAGTAGCCTCCCAGAAAATGTTAGTTAATCCACTCTTCTGATGATGTGCCAGTTCGTTTACCTATCCAAATGAAGCACACTTGGGTATTCAATACCGCTTCCACCACGCCAATAAGGTGAACGACGAGTGAAAGTCACTTTTAGTACTTTATTTGTTAATAGTTTTTAACACCCGAGATACAAAGGACAACGATGTTCTTATGCAAATAACACGAGGAAGAACAGTAGCATGAAGATGCGGAACAGCTGTGTGGTATTGAGCTACTAATAGAAGTGTTCTTCCAAAGAATATATAATTATTAAATGGTAAAGCATCAAAAGAAACTAACCCAGAGCTATCAATATTTTCCTTTCTTTTACAGCTAGATACCGGACAGGTAGACTACTTAATAGCTTTGTGTATCAAAACTATAATTTCACAAACGATCTTATCGTTATTTTTTCCCCATTTTGGAGAGGCCGGAGATTCTTCAAAACTGCCATTGCGATGAGTAGAATTTCCTTTTCTATCAGTTCCCTCATCAACACTTCCGTTCATAACTCCTGCCAAAGTATCCTCTCCTGTGATTAACACTTTTCTCTTGTTGAAACAAATTAATTTCATTCAACAAACATATCGTTAGTTGATAGAATTCGATGCACAGGAATTGGAAATAACAAAGTTTAATTTGGTAGGCCTATTGTAAGCCTTCTTTATTTCAACTTATTTATATCACAAAGTTTTACATTAAAAAATAAATAAATATGTTTACAATTGAAAATTTTCCGGGTATTAAATCTATCATTCGTATAACAACATATAAATCTAATTAACAATATTCAAAAATTAAGATTAAGGCAACTGGCCGACAATCACTTTCCCTCCATCTTATCCTGTTAGGAACTAGTTGTAAGACTCGCCGTCTTTAGTTCAATTCCGGCAAATCTAATATCTTAGACGCTGGTTTAGAGAAAGGCTGAGCCATGGAGATGGTCTGTGGTTGGGCTTTTCTGCGGAAAAAAAGGTTGCGTTTAATAAAAAGAGCTAACTATCGATGTTAATGGGCAACATTGCAAATTCTCTCTCTCTCTCTCTCTCTCTCTCTCTCTCTCTCTCTCTCTCTCTCTCTCTCTCTCTCTCTCTCTCTCTCTCTCTCAAACGGACTAACAAAAATTCACATATCCAAAATGAAATCCTTTAGAAAAACAAAGCCACTCTAAAAGGGAGTATTCTACTTCGAGTGATTTAAGAAAAATATTAGATTATTTTTTGTTTCTTATATAAAGCAACTTCACGCAACATGAAACTGCCAGTGTACTTGTATTGATACATTATATTCCGCATAATACAGCATGACAGTTGAATTTACATTTTCCTCATGAAGCTCTGAGACTTCCGCGCTAGATCAAATTATTCAATAGCAATATTGTGTTGTCGTTAGACCTCTTTTGACCTTAAGCAAGAAAATCAGAAGAAAATAACAATTTCGGCTTCCAAAAGTCATCCAAACATTTAAGATCCAGGGTAGATCTTATTGAGCAAATTCACTCAAATATCCGTATACTTACGTTCGCAACTGCAGCAGTCATACGTTAAATGTCGTTCTCCTGGTGCGAGAGGCCTGCAAGAACAGCAACCGGCTCTTCTCGTCCTCGGGCTTCTTCTGAACTCCTCTAAAGCGGTGTTCTCAGTCTGGAGCATAACAAAGAAAATACCTCTTTTAAAGAGCATGTAAATAGTAGGGTGAAGAGACATTCCAACCACCTTATCACAGGGAAAAGATGGAAGGAGAAAAAAACGATAGATTCAAGATGAAGCAATTTACTCATTCACAGATGAAAGTTAAACTAGAATGGGCACTATGCAGAGCGCATACCTTCGCCTGTATTATGTTGTATGTCACTAGAAAGGAAATTTTATTATGCATATTTTGGCAGTAGTTTCATACTAATAAAAAAAAATTGGCCCTGATAGGGCAAAAAGAAGTTTTTGACCTTTTCGTGACCTTGGCCTTGACTTTTGACCCCAAATCCAATAATATTGTCCTTGGATCGTGACCAACCATTCCCCCAAATTTCATGAGATTCGGTCAAATAGTTTTTGAGTTATGCGAATCACAAAGACACACATACAAACACACGCCTATCAAAACATGAACATCGCCACAACGAGGTTGGCGAAGGTAAAGACCAAGAATGATTAGATTTCACTTGATGATTGATAAATCTTCGTATGGGGATAACTTGGGTATCATAGTAATATCTGCGTATGCATCTATACAAAAAAATTATATTTAGATAGCCTACAGTATACATGTTAAAATAAATGAAACACAGTATCATAAGGTACATACGGTATCATAAATACAGTGCTACACCATAATAACAAGTTTACTTATGCACACTTTATATATACATACACACACACACACACACACACATATATATATATATATATATCTATATATATATGTATATATATATATATATATATATATATATATATATAAATGAATAATTTTATTATGAGTGTATACAGTATATATATATATATATATATATATATATATATATATATATATATAAATATATATATATATATATATATATATATATATATATATATATATATATAAATGAATAATTTTATTATGAGTGTATATATATATATATATATATAAATATATATATATATATATATATATATATATATATATATATATATATATATATATATATATGTGTGTGTGTGTGTGTGTGTATGTGTGTGTGCGTGTGTGTGTATACCAAGTATCACCTTTGAAACCATTAAAAAGCCTTGAAGTTACTACTTATGAAAGCAAAATGTTAATCTTAGATATTGAAATTATACAGAACTGATGATGGCTCACCCCAGGACTTGGCAAGGCGTTGGTCAGAACCAAAAGTAGGGAGAATAATATCATCAGAAGTGGAAGAACCTTCATGATGTGCAGGTCTGTGATGTCTCTGATTCTGAAAAGGAGAGAAGAAGTGTTGGCGAAGGGTCAAGAATATTGAAATGGATGTAAAGTAAGGCGACTGACATTAATCAATGGTCTTCCTTCAATATAACCATATAGGTTAGATCAATGTATCTGCTCCATTCTGTGTCTTACATATATTAGGCTTACACATAAAATGGTTATGATTTTGGTGGTTACAATTTTTCGATTGCCTAATCCATTCACCATTAATAATACATTGCACATTCTCCTCTCACTCCCAATTGTTCCCTAAAACGGGACATTGAATCTGGTTCCCAAGAAAATGATTGCTATTGAAACAATTTAATATTATATTCTTTTAGTAACTTTTACTCTCCACCATTTCATTTTGCTTCTTTCCACCTTTAAGTGTAATTTCTAAAACAATTCCACTCTTCACTACATCTGCAATTTCCCCACCAGGAAGTGGAGTCTGATAATAGGTTACTTGTATTTCCACCTCTCTAATACTACAGGGACATCTTTTGGTCTCGCTCAAAGTTTTCTCCACAGCTTCGCTTCACTGTGCAAAAGTAATATGATTCATAGCAACAATATCAACGATAAACTTTATCCTCCCACCACTTTTATGGAAGTGTAAGAATTCTTCTTTCTTGGAGTCGTGCATCCACAAATTTAACCATATTATGGATCTGAATAAATAAGATGAAAAGTGATAACAGTTATTATATTCTAACGACTTAAATGAGGCAAACCGAAATGTCTTGACGATTTGTGGTTTTGAACTATGATCGAGAAAAAGCTCCTCTTCTGATCCCATTTTTAAAGGAAATTTAATCTACTCGGGATCGAATCAAGTCAGAGCCTTGACCATCTTGCCTGACAACAGAAGAATATCTCCATGCAAAGACGAAATAAATGATTTAAAGAAGTCTTTCTGCCTATTCCACCTTGCTTGAAAGACAGTTTTGTTCTGGGAAAACAGAGCTTAAAACAGTTCGATATCCACTACGAAAGATAATTCAACACTTACAATTCTAGAGGATGAAATAAAAAATCTTATCTAAAAAATATACATGAGCGTTAATTCACCAAGATTTTAAAAATAATTTGCCCAAAATCTTTATTTCCCCAGAAATAGCTGGATAATTTCATAGAAGTCCAAGAAACGCCAGGACCTGACCTCAACGGATGAAACTTCTTGCTATAATGGCATAGCGTAGAAAATTAAGAGCAATAAAATCAATATCAGTGACACTGTAACGGAAATGCAGAAACTAAAATGGTGCTGCGCTTACCTTGTTAAAGGAAGACCGAGGTGGTGAATGTTTTGGTTGCAAATCTCCCCGACTTATATAGCCGGTCACTTTCTTAGTATGTGCAGGTGCCAGTTCTTGCTATCCGCGGAGAGGATGCCTGTGTCCGTAGGGAGGTACACGAATAGGAAAACTGAATTCAGGTCACAGTGTTTTTAAGACCATACGTATTCAAATGAAAACGTGTCCCCATGATTGCCTCTATCTACATAAATATCTACATTTAAAAGAACTGTTTGATGTCCATATATTATATCAAAATTACAGTTTGGTCTTTTGAACCACTGCATACTCTCGAATATACAACTTTTATCTATATATGATTAATGATTGTTATGTATTCAGTCTTTTGTCTTGTGTTTCCAGTCTCAGCCCATTTTGTTTTCTATCACTTCTTTAAACATTTGTATCGCTTATAGGTTACACACAATAGAACTAAGCCTTTTCACACACTATTTTGCTGAGACAACAGAAAACGACGAAAGCACTTGTTCGAAATTTCATAATGATATTTCAATGAGCAATTGTTTTTATGTCATATGAAGTATTAACTGCTAAGTAGTAGGTTAGCCATGGCACCAGCCACCCATTGAGATACTACCGCTAGAGAGTTATGGGGTTCTTTTGACTGGCCAGACAGTACTACATTGGATTCTTGTCCCTGGTTACGGTTTATTTTCACTTTGCCTACACAAACACTGAATAGTCTAGCATATCATTTACACAAACAATTCTTCTTTACTCAAGGGTTAACTACTGCCCCGTAATTGTTCAGTGGCTACTTTCCTCTTGGTAAGGGTAGAAGAGACTCTATAGCTATGGTAAGCAACTCTTCTAGGAGGACACTCCAAAATCAAACCATTGTTCTCTAGTCTTGGTTAGTGCCATAGCCCATGTACTATGGTGTTCCACTGTCTTGGGTTAGAGTTCTCTTGCTTGAGAGTACACTAAGGCACACTATTCTATTTTATTTCTCTTCCTCTTCTTTTGTTAATTTCTATATAGTTTATATACTGTTCTAAAAATATTTAATTTTTCCTTGTTTCCTTTCCTCACTGGGTTATTTTCCTTGCTTTTCCAACTAAGGTTGTAGCTTAGCAAGTAATATCAATAATAATAATAATAATAATAATAATAATATTCCTCAAATTATTTTATGAAGTATTGACACATTCAACGGAAATATTGTTTCAAGAAGTTAAGGGTTCAGTGATAAAGAAAGTTGTTGCATCAGAAAATATTGCATTAAAATCCGCGAGAAATTTTCATTTAGCATCAAAGTTAAAGAAAGGTTTCGTGAAATAATGGTTGATTGATCATAAGTTTTCTGACATCCTGACAACAAAGTTCATTAACGCGGAATTGTGAAATAATGACTTTTTTTTTTTTTTTAAATAATTGTTTCATGATCTGACCCCCCCCCCCCCCAAGGAATGTTTCGTTGAGCGCAGGATTCCTTCAAAACCTTTCAGTAGGAACAAATCATCAGATTTAATAAGAATCAACAAAATCATTCCCCCTGGATAGGACAAACAAACTTCTTGACAGACGGACTGACGAACAAACAAAACAAATTTTCACACGTATAGAAGCAGTGGTTCAATTGCTGCTATGATCTCCTAGATGTTTGAATAACCTCTATTTGTATCATTATGAATATTCCAGCAAGGGTGGTGGGCTGGGGAAAGCGGATCCATTCTCGAGAAACAACCCAAGCCCTGCCTACATCACCATGGAATTTTAAAATAGAATTAGATAACTACACCAGCCCAGTTCGTCTTTTAAGGTTTCATTACCTATTTTAAAAAGGATGGTTCCGCATGGGAGTGTACAGATAATTTTAATTGCCGCATTCCTGCTTTAATTATTAATTATTAGATTATAGACTACATCACCTGCGCTATATATCTAGGCAGAATCTTCATCATCCCATTAAATTCGCTTTGCATATGGAAAATTGATTGTGATTTAAGTGTAAGTGTAAGCTACATTCGAATATATGTCCGGAAGACATGACTTTGAATTCCATAGGTTATTAAGAGGTATATATATATATATATATATATATATATATATATATATATATATATATATATATATATATATATATATATATATATACACACACATATATATATCTATATATATATATATATATATATATATATATATATATATATATATATATATTACAGATGTAATCTTCCTCAGCACGAAGATAAGTCAATATATAGTAGTCTACATAAGGAAAATTGAAAGTTGTGTATATGTAAAAATGCTCAACAGTTTTGTCCGCCAATGGACCTCTTCTTGGAGCGTTTATTATACAAAGAAATATTACACACGTTTGTACACACAGGAAAGGCTTCAAATCATAAAAAAAAAGATATAATTATACTATTACTACCCAACAGGCAAAAGTCACTTAACAAGGGGATAAAAGTAGTAAAAGTTGAAACTACAAATTAACATGAAAACAAGTAATGGAATGTTTGACAAGCACCCAAGTAAATAAAACAAGCCAAAAAAGAAAGAACTATTGAAAAACATTTTCAAGTTTGTATTGACACTTTACACTGTGTAAGATAAAAGGATCCAATTTATATATGCCTGGAGATAAATTAAAATTCTTATTCCTACTATAAAATATACATGCTGATTCAATGACATTCCTCTCTATAAAATCAGTATTCTTGAACAAAATTTGTGACTGTTGCCAATCTACTGGATAACTACATATATTATTATGTATACAAATGGCATTACTTTTGTTGTTTGTTCTTATATTATACTTATGGTTTAAAATTCGCTTATCTAATGATTTTCCAGATTGTATAATATAATATAAGAACAAACAACAAAAGTAATGCCATTTGTATACATAATAATATATGTAGTTATCCAGTAGATTGGCAACAGTCACAAATTTTGTTCAAGAATACTGATTTTATAGAGAGGAATGTCATTGAATCAGCATGTATATTTTATAGTAGGAATAAGAATTTTAATTTATCTCCAGGCATATATAAATTGGATCCTTTTATCTTACACAGTGTAAAGTGTCAATACAAACTTGAAAATGTTTTTCAATAGTTCTTTCTTTTTTGGCTTGTTTTATTTACTTGGGTGCTTGTCAAACATTCCATTACTTGTCTTCATGTTAATTTGTAGTTTCAACTTTTACTACTTTTATCCCCTTGTTAAGTGACTTTTGCCTGTTGGGTAGTAATAGTATAATTATATCTTTTTTTTTTATGATTTGAAGCCTTTCCTGTGTGTACAAACGTGTGTAATATTTCTTTGTATAATAAACGCTCCAAGAAGAGGTCCATTGGCGGACGAAACTGTTGAGCATTTTTACATATACACAACTTTAAATTTTCCTTATGTAGACTACTATATATATATATATATATATATATATATATATATATATATATATATATGTATATATATTTATATATATATGTATATGTATATGTATATATATATATATATATATATATATATATATA
>NC_090730.1:138777760-138790260 GCF_036898095.1 Palaemon carinicauda
AAGCCAGGGTCACGAGTCTCACTGGGTAAAAATTGATAATATGAAATCTAAAGTTAGATTACGAGTAATTTATGCTCCACAAGAAAATAAAACAAAATTAAGCTATATAGAAAATATGTACAAGTCTTTAAAACAGGAATTAATGATAACAAATAACAGAGAAGAAAAAGTAGTCGTAACGGGGAAACTTCAACTGTAAAGAAGGAAGTATTATAAAAAAAAAAAAAACAATAGTAAGGAGATTAAAAATCTGGCAAAATGTTAAGAGACTTGGCAAAGGAATCCAACAAGATATTTACAAATACCAACCAGAAATGCAGAAGAACTTGGACGAGAATTGAAAAAGAGAAGAAATCAGTGACAGATTATGCTCTAGTTAGGGAAGAAGACGACCAAGGTATTAGTAGCATGGTAACTGATGAAGAGAAAGTGATAACACCTTACAGGATATTCTGATCACTGTGATATCCTACTACAAATGAATTTGTTGATCTTAAACAAGAAAGAAAGAAAATTCAGATACAAAATAGTCTGGAACCATTTAATAGTCCACAAGGATAAGAAAGAACTTATAGAGATTGCCAAAGAAAAAGGAGATATAAGATTAAAATATTCAAAAGGGCAAGAAAAAGTGCAAGAAATAATAATAAAATGTAGTATAAAAGAGACAAACAGAAAAAACAAGAAGTCCAAAGAATTTAGGAAACTAATGAAACTTAAAAGAATCTTTAAAAAAAAAAATGGATTAATCAGGGAAAGGAAAACGAGTTCAAGAGAAGAATGAAGATATAGGAGAGCCTCGTAGACTTATACATACAAGAAGAAAAACAAAAAGAGGAAGGTTTAAGAATAATCAAGCAAGTAGAAAAGATCAAAGCAAAAGGAGGTATGAACAGCACAGCCTTCTGGGAATTCAAGAAGAAAGATGGAAAAAAAATGTCTGCAACTGTACAGCAATCAGAGGGAAGGATGGAGAAATGATAGAGGAAGTTGAAGAAATAAAAAGAAAAGAATATAAGGAATTCTACATAGGATTATTTAAGCTAGAAAATGCCCAGAGTGAGGAAGAGGTCTTGTAAGGAGAAATCAACAACTTGTTTGGTGAATGGCTGTCAGAGTGTGACAGAGCGAGATCCAGTAAAAAAAAAAAAAATAAAGCCATCGTAAATAGCCTGAAAGACAAGTATACAACGGGCTGGCAAGAATATAACAATGTTGTGATTAAAAAGATGGGTAATGGGTTAATAGAAAGTCTGACGTCGATCCTAACAGAAATTGAAGAGTACATATGTATCCCTAAAAAAAAAAAAGGCATATTTATCATAAGCATAATTACCAAATTGTATGAGAAAATAAGGATGGAGAAATATAAGAACAGATTCAAGGAAGAGATGAGTAGATTCCAGTGTGAATGCATTGAAGGAAGGTAGACGGCCCATCATCTGCTAACACTGAATGTAGAAATCAACTAAAATGCCTATTTGGGAGGGTTGACGTATGTATGGTTCTGTGATGCATATAAGAGCTTTGATAAGCTAGACCTGAAGGATTGCATAAAAGAAATGGGAAAAAGGATTGGATAGAAGGAAGGACTTATATTAACAATATGAATGAAAAAGTTAGAGCAGCCATCAACTGTCCATCAGGTACAACAGGAGATATAAAGATTGAAGGAAAGGTGAGACAAGGAACTATATATGGACCCAAGCTATGCAGTATCGCAACTGACAAAGTGAATAGCATTAGTAGAAAGAATATTATGTTGATAAGGAATATTGAAATTGAATCACTGGTATTTGTAGATGATATTGTTTCCCACAGGAAGGAAAGAAGGAATAGAATGTGCCATAAGTAATTGTCATAGCTAGGGGATCTTAAAACAGTTCACAATCAACACCAACCCCCAAAAATCTGGTGAATTAATAATTCACAAAAGAAAGAAGAAGAAAGAAGAAGAGATTAAAACAAAAGTGAAGAATGTGCCAGTAAGTTTAGTCAAAGAATATAAGTATCTGGGGGAATGGTGCACAGAGAAGGGAAACAAATAATTGAGTATCAGTAAAAAAAGCCAGAGTGTCGCATATACGACCCAAGAAATACGAAAATATGAGGATATGAGAAAAGTAAGAAAAATGGCATTGGAAGTCAGAAAAAAAATATATGAAACAGTAGTGGTAGGCTACCAACAATATTTGCTAATATGGAGACCTGAAGTGTAATAAGAGATAAAGATCTGAAAGATCTGGAAACCTTCATTATATAACAATAAGGAATATGCATGAACAACCTTCAAGTACACTATATTGGGGCATCCTTGCAGAAACAGGTATATGGCCGTTGTCTTGCATAATAGAATATAAGAAATCAATACTCTTCCATAACATCATAAACTCTGATAAATTAAGACTAGTAAGAGAGATAATTGAGGATCAGTTGAAGAACCCTTATGGAAAGTGCTGGAGTAAGAGCGTAGAAGAAATCTGTAGTAAATATGGGATGGAAGTTGGAGAGGTATGAAGTAGAGGGAAAAGGATCCTGAAAAAAAAAACAAGAAAAGAATTATGAAAAGAAATAGAAGAAACTGTAAAAGAAAAAAAGAAAGTGATGAAAAAATTAAGATTTATAGAAAGAAATGGTGCACAGCCCTATATAAGAGAAATGAATCTAGATGTAAGTATTCTTTGTAATGAAGACAAGATTAAATATGCTCAATTTAAAAGCAAATTTCAGAGGAAAATATGAAGATAATTTTTGTGACCTGTGCAAAGATGCAGAAGATACAACTGAACATTTATTTTTATGCCCAAAATTAGGAAATTTAATGAAAGTAGACATAAGTGTAGGTAAGCTAATACATTCTAGTAGGGATATGGCTGCATCTATATGCAGGGGAATGCAAATGAAAGAAAGATTTGAAAAGTTCAAACTGACCACAATAGGTCGCCAAAACTGATGATAGCAGGGTGTTATCATATCTGATTTCAAGGTAGAATGTAATAAAATTAAAGATTGAGAATTTCATCACTAATTTATTTATGGTACAGGTAAAATGTGCTTAATTTCAATAATAAGAATAAGCTTAGAAGCTTTGCACCGATCTATAATGTGATAGAGTGCCTGCAAACTTATTTTGCGGAGTGAGAAATAAGGAACTAGGAACCAGGAACCACAACATACAGCATGGCTTTACACAGAGAATTGAGAGGAGAGGAAAAGTAACGTGCGGATCCATCAGGACGACATGGCTATCTCACCCACAAATCGATTGTTCCTATGTCAAAATCTCGTTAATTTTGCTAGAGCCATGTCGTGCTGATAGAAGTGTACCAGAGAATTAAAAAATCTCAGTTGTGGCATATTAGAGTTTAACCTCATAAGTGCTCTTTTGTGTCAACTTCACTGATCATACAAGAATTAAAATTGTCCTACAGTTAGTGTATCTAATGATGGTTTCTTTTACCCTTCAAAATATAACTATTTGGAATAACAGTCAAACTCTATGAAAGGTTTTGTAAACTGTATTGAGATCAGACAGTTATCATCAAAGCCCCACTCACAGTGGCGAAGATATACAGTATACGTAAGAACAAATATCGAATAAGAAATAGGCTGTAATCGGAGGGCAGAAAATAAAAATTGTACACCAAATTTCATTTAGAAACATTAGGTCCATCATAGAGGGAATGCAAAAAGACGTACAATATTTAATTTTTTCCAAAATCAAGCAACTGTAACAGAATTGGTGTAATAATGTTTAAATTCTTTTGGTTAAAAACAAGATATTTTTACTCAGTAACATCGTATTGAATAGCATAATAGCATAATTCCAAATGATAAAAATAAGGTCACCTTTTGACTCTTCAATATAAACAGCTTCTAACACAAAGCAAATTAGAAGAACATTCAACCCGCACTATGTACACTGTAATAGTCCCGTATTATAGTCCATAAGAGTTTATGCACAACACTAAGAAGATGGTTTAATCACACTACAAGCTGCCCCAACAAAGTGTTAAATCTCCTCCTATTGTCACAAGTAGTGTTTGAAAAACACTCTTGAAGATTTGGAGAAGCAGGAGGCCTATCATCTTTTGAACAATTATACTCAGCTTCGAGCTTTTGCTCAGAGAGTTTATGCCTCAACTGAAAAGGAGTACAATTTAACCATAAAAGAAACTCTTTCTGGTACAACTCAGGAACATAAATGGTGGTCTACCCTTAAATCTGCACTCTTTGGTGTAGATGCAACAGTTCCTTCTTTACTTAAACCAGATGGCTCAGTCACTCACTGTCCAAAGGAAAAGGCAACCCTGTTGGCTGATGTTTTTGACAGTAAACAGAGTAATGAAAAACTTGAACTTCCTCATTCCTGTTTTCCTAACTAGTTTAGCTTTTCGATCTTGTGAAATTAAAGCTCTGTTGATGTACCTTGATGCTTATGGAGGTATAGATCCAAATGACATTTTTCCTTTGTTTTTTATAAAGATAGCAAATTTCTTAGCTCCAAAGTTATCTGTTATTTTGCGCAAGTTAGCAAGAAGAGGAGTTTATAGCACTTGTTGGAAAATTGGTAATGTTACTCCTCTATGTAAATGTGTTTGTGGTAGCTCAAGTCCCACTGATTACCGCCCAATTTCCATAACTCCCATACTATCTAAAGTTTTTGAACGTCTTCTGGCAAAACGTCTTAATAGGTTTGCTGAAGGTAATCATCTATTCCCTAGTTTGCAATTTGGTTTTCGTAAAGGCCTTGGAGTATGTGATGCCCTTCTTAAAATCTCCAATGCTGTACAGAAATCCCTTGATTGTGGTCAGGAAGTTTGTATGATTGGCCTTGATTTGAGTGCTGCCTTTGACCGTGTGAATCATGAGGCCATTGTTTTCAAATTCAAACAGTTGGGAGTGGGAGGGACGTTTTTTAGCATTATTATTGATTTTTTAAGTAATAGATCTTAAGAAGTTGTTGATGGGCACCATAGTGAGTATAGGATTGTGATAACCGGTGTTCCACGGGGTAGTGTTCTTGGCCCATTACTTTCCATACCATATACATATGACATGTGGTTTGGCCTAGAAAACAAGCTTGTTGCATATGCAGATGATGCTACTCCCTTTGCATCAATTCCATCCCCTGAATGTAGATCTGGGGTTGGTGAATCCCTTAATAGAGATTTAGTTAAAATTAGTGCATGGTGCAAATTATGGGGTATGAAGTTGAATCCTAATAAAACTCAAAGTATGATTGTAAGTAGGTCAAGGACGGTGGCTCCTCAACATCCGGATCTCTGTATTGATAATGTTTCTTTAAATTTTTATGACTCATTTAAAATTTTAGGTGTGATTCTCGACAGCAAATTTACTTTTGAGAAATACATTAGGTGTGTGTCTTCTTCAATTGCAAAAAAATAAAAAAAAAATTGGCTCATTAAGAAAGTTTTCAAGATTTTCGGTCGATTCTGAAGAAGTTTTTTAATTCTTTCATTTTACCTTGTTTTGAGTATTGTTCTCCTGTATGGTGTTCAGCTGCCGATTCTCATCTTAATTTGTTAGACAGAAACTTACGGTCCATTAAATTCTTATTCCTGATATAGATATTAATCTTTGGCACCGTCGTTCAATTAGTTCATTGTGCATGTTGCATAAGATTTTTCATAACTCTGACCATCCTTGCATTCAGATCTCCCTGGACAATTTTATCCTATTCGTAATACTAGGCAGACAGTTAATTCTAATGGTCAGGCCTTCTCCATCAAGAGGCTCAATACTACACAGTATTTTGGAAGTTTCATTCCAGCTGTTACCAAGTTGTGGAATGATCTTCCTAATCGGGTAGTTGAATCAGTAGAACTTCAAAAGTTCAAAGTTGGAGCAAATGTTTTTATGTTGACCAGGCTGACATGAGTCTTTTAATAGTTTATATATGACATATCTTGCTTTTCCAACTAGGGTTGTAGCTTGGCTAGTAATAATAATAATAATAATAATAATAATAATAATAATAATAATAATAATAATAATTTCCATCCAGTAAAAGCTTGTAAGCATTTGAATGACATGTACAAGAAGAAGTTTCAGGAAGAGGCAAATTTCTTAAGATCTTGACCCGATGGTATACTATCGGGGTCGGCCTTTCTGATAGAATAGCTGTGTTTGTACCTCACTTGTTTCAAAGAGAGATTAGATACTGTTGTTTCCCCTTTAAAAATTTCTCCACCTTTAAAAGCTACACTCATTGACAGGTAAGCCTTGAGGCATTCCACTGGGCATAGAGAAGGATCATTCTATTGAGGGACAATCTCCCAAGGCCCCCATCGTTTCATGGGGAAATCATTTTTAGCCAGGAATGCAGGATCTGGGTATAAACTAGCTTCTCTCGACTCCGAGAATTCAATGTAGCCATCATCCCTTGATAGTGCCAAAATGTCGCTGACTAGCAACAGGAGCCATTGCTTATAAAAATATAAATTTTTGAGTAAGATCACTCAAGGAAGAAGAATACCTATCAATTGACGAGGCTAAGTGCAAGACTTTATCCAAAGACTATGGGATAGTTTTTTTGGGGGGATTTTTTAGTTTCAGTTTAGCACAAGCCTTAGGGATCTTATTGAACAGTTCACTATTGAGTTTTATATCGAAAGCATAAGTGATAGGTCTGGTTAGGGCCGATTTACATGAGGAAATAGTTGTGGAGGCCAGACCCAGTTCATGAAGTGTGATAATTAATGATAAACTCCACCCACTTCTTCTAAGAGGACAAATACTATCTGTTTCTAGTAGAGGACTTGTATTCTTCTATAAAATCCAGCCTTTACTTGGAAACTGTATGTTCTTTTAGCAGCTAGGACAAGAAAATCATGAGCTGAAGGTTTTTCGTTATGCAAGAGGAGGCAAAGACAGTCTCCTGTTGAATATCCTGGGACAGCATTGGTGTCAGCAGAGGAATCTGAAGAGGTTTGAGTTCCAGAACAAAAGGGTACCAATTGTTTTTTGGGTAATTGGAGGCGACTAATACTACTGTTCCCTTGAAGGTTCATAGTTTGTCCAGGACCTTTATGATGAGATAAAACGGTGGAAAAAGGTAAATGTAAGTCCACTGGTTCCAATCCAGTGACATCACATCTATCCCCACTACTTCTTGATCTAAATTCATTAGTACGTAACAGGGAAGCTTCTTGTTGAAGCTCATTGCAAAGAGATCTATTTGCAGTTCCAGGACTTGCTCTAGAATGAAACAGAATGATTTATCATCCAGGGACCATTTTGTTTGTAGAGGCTTGAATCTTAACAGAGCATTTGTCATATTGCAAACCTTTTCTAAAAGAACTGTAGATAGATGCCAGTTTCTTCTCTTCGAGATAGAGAGAATGGCTAATATTACATGATTGATCTGTGGAGATCTCGAACCCTGTCTGTTGATGCAGTGGACTATATCTTGTTGTCGAGATCAACCTGATGTGTGAGTTCGTCTTTGGGTTCAATCTCTTCAGAGAAAGATACACTTCTAAATCTTCCAGAATGTTGATACTGAATTGTTGAAATGCAACTGACCACTGACCCTGTATCTTCTTGGTGGGTGTATGACCCCCGCAACCTCGTTCTGAGGCATCCGTGTGGACAACTACTGACAGAGAAGGAAGCTTCAGGGGGAAGTGTGTCGACAAGCTCTTGGCAGTGGACCACTGCTTGAGCTGTTTGCATAGTAGAGCCGGGGTTTTGTGGTGATGATCTCTTTGAGCATTTGATGCCTTTCTTTTCCAGACTCTATTATCATCCTTGAGCCTCGCCTTCAGGATGGATTTGTAACTTCTGCGAATTGTAGCGAACCTAGGACTCTTTCCTGATGATGTCTAGCGATTTCCTTCCTCTTGACCTGAGGCAGAGAAAGGATGTGTCACTTCAAATCCCAGTGCAGATCTAGCCACTGGAATTGTTGAGCTGGAGTTAATATGGACTTCTTGAGGTTGATCTGGAAGCCCAGGGATTGAAGAAACTTCATAAGTTCCAGAGCTGCTAGAAGACACTTCGACTTCGTTACAGCCCATACTTACCAGTTGTTGAGGTATAGCATCATATGAAGACCTTTGTTCCTGAGCTGTTGAACAATGGTCTCGACTAGTTTTGTGAAAATCCTTGGAGCTATGTTGAGCTCCAAGGGCATAGTTTTGAAAACGTAGTCCTTTCTGGCTAGTCTGAAACCAAGGTAGGGGTGGATGGTGCCGACCAATCGGAAGATACCAATAAGCATGGGTAAGACCTGTGGAGACAGTGTAAGCCTCATGGTGTAGTTGGGTGTGTATTTGTGAAATAGTGAGCATCTGAAACTTGTCGTTCTAAATCAACTTGTTTAGAGGGGACAAGTCCAGAATAGTTCGAAGAGCTCAAATCTTTCTTTGGGATGCAAAATAGACGCCGTTGAGAGTTCATGGATTATGTGCAACGGATGACTCCCTTCTGGAGATCTTGCACATAGTCTTCCAGGAGAGATGTTGTGGGTTGGATGAATCTCTTGAACTGTAATGGTTTTGGTCTGCATTTCTAGCCTAGTCCTTTTGTGACTATGCTTTGTGCCCCAGGATCGAATTTCCATTGATCCCTAAAGTGATAGTCTTCTCCCATCGGAGGCTCCTCATTGTCTTGAAGGACCTGCTCCTTTAGTAGATCTGCCTCTTTTTCCTCGGCCCCTTAATTGGCCACCTCTTCCAGATTTTCCCCTTTCACTTGCATTTCTCCCTTGAGCTCAAACGGGGCGGAATGTGGTAGTGGCTCGTTCGTAAATGGTATTGAAAGCTGGGAACTGTGTAACGGAATAGTGGCAACTGTGGCAGTCATGCCAGGAAATTTTTTCTTGCATTGAAAGGATCTCCTACGCTTCTTGCCTTTAGGCTGAGGTCCTGCAAGGGTAAATTTCCCCTTAGAGGACATACCCCATTTTTACATAAGGCTCTTATTTTTGGGATTTATTGTACCACCTTTTGAGGAAATAGATAGTAGTCCCGGCCAACCTGGCTTTTGGCTTTACCAGGGGGCTAATTATATTAAGTAAGTTTGTACCAAATATAAAGAGTCCCTAACACCTTGCTACACAAGGTCTGCATCCTACGCAAGCTATGTGTTGAGATAAGAACTGTGACTGTCAAGGTAAATGTTATTCTGAGTCTTTGTAGAAAAAACTGTTATAACTAAGACTTTCCTAATGCCACCTCGTCAGGGTATGGGGACGCAACAGTATTGACACAATACTAGGTACACAAGGGAGCATGGTTTACCTGCAATGGTTTGAGGTCAGCATGTGCAGAGAACCCGGGCTTCTGCTTTCCCCAAGAGAGGAAGGATGAAGAAAAGAAAAAGAGCAAAGCATACCTTTTCATTCGCGCACACTAAAACCGGTTAACAGTGCCCTCAACCTTCTGCTACTTGTCCAAAAAGGAGCTTCATAAAAAACGTGTGGAGCCTCCTGTGGGTCATTTCTTGCAGGTATTGGGCTTTGAAAGTTGTTTGGCATTCCCATACCCCAGCCTGTAAAACCTGTATCACAGAATAGTTTCTTTTGAAGGCAAAGGATGTAGCTACGCCCCTGACATCATGGGCTCCTTGACAACGTGGCAGAGGAAGATAAGGATTAAGATCATGGTCTATGACATGCGAATCCAAACAGAAATGGTGTTTTTGGTGACCTTCCGGTTGTCCCTCCTTGTGTTTTTCTCATATATATATATATATGTATATATATATATATATATATATATATATATATATATACATATATATATATATATATATATATATATATATATATATATATATATATATATATATATATATATATATATATATGCCTGTTAATAACCTATGGAATTCAAAGCCATGTCTTCCGGACATATCGAATGTAGCTTACACTTTTACACTTACACTTGAATCACAATCAATTTTCCATATGCGAAGTGAATTTAATGGGATGATGAAGATTCTGGGAAGATATATAGCGCAGGTGATGTTTATAATCTAATGATTAATAATTAAAGCAGGAATGCGGCAATTAAAATTGTCTGTACACTCCCATGTGGAACCTTCCTTTTTAGAATAGGTGATGAAACCTTAAAAGACGAACTGGGCTGGTGTAGTTATCTAATTCTATTTTAAAATTCAATGGTGATGTAGGCAGGGCTTGGGTTGTTTCTCGAGAATGGATCCGCTTTCCCCACCCCACCACCCTTGCTGAAATATTCATAATGATACAAATAGAGGTTATTCAAACATCTAGGAGATCATAGCAGCAATTGAACCACCGCTTCTATACGTGTGAAAATTTGTTTTGTTTGTTCGTCAGTCCGTCTGTCGAGAAGTTTGTTTGTCCTATCCAGGGGGAATGATTTTGTTGATTCTTTTTAATTCTGATGATTTGTTGCTACTGAAAGATTTTGAAGGAATTCTGCGCTACGAATTACTCTTTTTTTGGGTGGGGGGAGGTGGTCAGTTCATGAAACAATTATTTAAAAATAAAAGTAATTATTTCACGATTCCGCGTTAATGAACTTTGGTGTCAGGATGCCAGAAAACTTATAATCAATCAACCATTATTTCACAAAACCTTTCTTCAACTTTGATGCTTAATGAAAATTTCTCGCTGATTTTAATGCAATATTTTCTGATGCACCAACTTTTTTTTTTCACTGAACCCTTAACTTCTTGAAACAATATTTCCGTTGAATGCGTCAATTCTTCATAAAACAATTTGCAGAATATTATTATTATTGTTATTATTATTATTATTATTATTACTATTATTATTATTATTATTATTACTTGCTAAGCTACAACCTTGGTGTGCAAAGCAGGGAAAATAACCCAGTGAGGAAAGGAAACAAGGAAAAATTAAATATTTTTAGAAAAGTATATAAACTATATAAAAATTAACATAAGAAGAGGAAGAGAAATAAGATAGAATAGTGTGCCTGAGTGTACTCTTAAGCAAGAGAACTCTAACCCAAGACTAGAGAACAATGGTTTGATTTTGGAGTGTTCTCCTAGAAGAGTTGCTTACCATAGCTATAGAATCTCTTCTACCCTTACCAAGAGGAAAGTAGCCACTGAACAATTACGGAGCAGTAGTTAAACCCTTGAGTAAAGAAGAATTGTTTGGTAATCTCAGTGTTGCCATTTGTATGAGGACAGAGGAGAATATGTAAATAATATGCCAGACTATTCAGTATTTGTGTAGGCAAAGTGAAAATAAACCGTAACCAGAAACAAGAATCCAATGTAGTACTGTCTGGCCAGTCAAAAGAACCCCATAACTCTCTAGCGGTAGTATCTCAATGGGGGGGCTGGTGCCCTGGCCAACCTACTACTTAGCAGTGTATACTTCATATGACATAAAACAATTGCTCATTGAAATATCAATATGAAACTTCGAACAAGTGCTTTCGTCGTTTTCTGTTGTCTCAGCAAAATAGTGTGTGAAAATGCTTAGTGCTATTGTGTGTAACCTATAAGCGATACAAATGTTTAAAGAAGTGATAAAGAGAGAACAAAATGGGCTGAGACTGGAAACACAAGACAAAAGACTGAATACATGACAATCATTTGTCAAAATTAGTTAAAACTCGTATATTCGAGAGTATGCAGTGGTTCAAAAGACCAAACTGTTATTTTGATATAATATATGGACATCAAACAGTTCTTTTAAATGTAGATATTTATGTAGATAGAGGCAATCATGCGGACATGTCTTTATTTGAATACGTATGCTCTTACAAATACTGTGACCTGAATTAAGTTTTCCTATTCATGTAGCACCCTAATGACATAGGCATCCTCTTTGCGTATAGCAAGAACTGGCACCTGCTCATGCTAAGAAAGTGACCGGCTATATAAATTGGGGAGCATTGCAACCAAAACATTCACCACCTTGGTCATCTTTTAGCAAGGTAAGCGCATCACCATTTTAGTTTCTGCATTTCCGTTGTAGTGTCACTGATATTGATTTCAATGCTCTTAATTTTCTACGCTATACCATTATAGCAAGAAGTTTCATCCGTTGAGGTCAGGTCCTGGCGTTTCTTGGACTTCTATGAAATTATCCAGCTATTTCTGGGGATATAAAGATTTGGGGCAAATTATTTTTAAGATCTTGGTGAATTAACGCTCATGTATATTTTTTAGATAAGATTTTCTATTTCATTCTCTAAAATTGTAAATGTTGAATTATCTTTCGTAGTGATTATCTAACTGTTTTAAGCTCTGTTTTCCCAGAATAAAACTTTCTTTCATGCAAGGTGGAATAGGCAGAAAGACTTCTTTAAATCATTTATTTCGTCTTTGCATGGAGATATTCTCTTGTTGTCAGGCAAGATGGTCGAGGCTCTGACTTGATTCGATCCCGAGTAGATCAAATTTCCTTTAAAAATGGGATCAGAAGAGGAGCTTTTTCTCGATCATAGTTCAGAACCACAAATCGTCAAGACATTTCGGTTTGCCCCATTTAAGTCGTTAGAATATAA
>NC_090730.1:138792760-138840260 GCF_036898095.1 Palaemon carinicauda
CTTCTTTAATCAATTGAAGTAGAATACTCCCTTTTAGAGTGGCTTTGTTTTTCTAAAGGATTATATTTTGGATATGTGAATTCTTGTTAGTCCGTTTGAGAGAGAGAGAGAGAGAGAGAGAGAGAGAGAGAGAGAGAGAGAGAGAGAGAGAGAGAGAGAGAGAGAGAGAGAGTATACAATGCTACCCATTAACATCTTCTTAAACGCAACCTTTTTTTCCGCAGAAAAGCACCAACAACAAAACGTTTTCAAGCCTCGGCCCTTCTCCAAAACCCGCACCTAAGATATCAGATATTGAACTAAAGACTGAGTCTTACAACTATACTCGATTTTTTTATTAAGGCGCATTTGCACTGATTCGCAGCGGTGCCCTTTTAGCTCAGAAAAGTTTCCTGCTATCTGAATGGTTAGAATGATCTTGCCCAGCCAATCAGGGATCAGGAAACTTTTCCGAGCTAAAAAGGCACCACTGTGAGTCAGTGTAAATCTGCCTTACTAAAAACAATTGACTATAGCTCCTAATAGGATAAGATGGAGAGAAAGTGATTGTCGGCCAGTTGCCATAATCTTAGCTGTTGAATATTGTTATTTAGATTTATATGTTGTTATACGAATGATAGATTTAATGCCCAGAAAATTTTCCATTGTGAACATATTTATTTTTTTAATGTAAAACTTTGTGATATAAATAAGTTGAAATAAAGAAGGCTTACAATAGGCCTACCAAATTAAACCTTGTTATTTCCAATTCCTGTGCATCGAATTCTATCAACTAACGATATGTTAGTTGAATGAAATTAATTTGTTTCAACAAGAGAGAAGTGTTAATCACAGGAGAGGATACTTTGGCAGGAGTTATGAACGGAAGTGTTGATGAGGGAACTGATAGAAAAGGAAATTCTACTCATCGCAATGGCAGTTTTGAAGAGTCTCCGGCCTCTCCAAAATGGGAAAAAAATAACGATAAAATCGTTTGTGAAATTATAGTTTTGATACACAAAGCTATTAAGTAGTCTACCTGTCCGGTATCTAGCTGTAAAAGAAAGGAAAATATTGATATCTCTGGCTTAGTTTCTTTTGATGCTTTACCATTTAATAATTATATATTCTTTTGAAGAACACTTCTATTAGTAGCTCAACACCATACAGCTGTTCCGCATCTTCAGGCCACTGTTCTTCTTAGTCTTATTTGCATAAGAACATCGTTGTCCTTTGTATCTCGGGTGTTTGAGACTATTAACAAATAAAGTACTAAAAGTGACTTTCACTCGTCGTTCACCTTATTGGCGTGGTGGAAGCGGTATTGAATACCCAAGTGTGCTTCATTTGGATAGGTAAACGAACTGGCACATCATCAGAAGAGTGGATTAACTAACATTTTCTGGCAGGCTAAACACAACAGTGAAAGTGATAGCTCATCGTGGCTAAGACACAACAAAACTCCTAAACAGTGGTCCCTGACAGACAAGGAGTTCATTACAAGCTTTGAGTCATGGAAGAATAACATCCTTAATTTCTTGGTGAAACCCAACAGTTTGATCCCTACCTCAAAGATGATGCAAAATGAGATAAGAAGAAAAAATCAAGGGATTTTGACTCAGGGAAAATCTATTTTTGGGTGAGATAGCCATGTCGTTCTGATGGAAGTTCCTCTAGGCAGCTTGCTACTTGGGATATTTCCTGCGAGTGATATACCCGAGAATTTTGTCTGTAGAGGTGTTACGGGATTATTACCCCTAGAGCGAATATCCCGAAAGATATCGTGTATGTAACAAGGACGTCTTTAAAACAACCACGGTTATCCTTCCCTGAATGCAGTTAACCAACCTTGTCTCGAAGGGTATGGGATACATGGGAGAGCCGTTACAACTCCGATACCAGTGTGTTATTGTAAACACGATCACTGGTGCTGGAGTAAGAGCATAGATTCTGGGAACCTGTGCCTGTGTTGTTTAGTGCTCTGCAAAATAAGATAATTAGTGAGAAATTAACGGGAAATAGTGTAAATTGTGAAAGTCAAACTGAGAGTGAAGTAACGAGTAATTCAAGCAATTACTCAAAGTCGGGACAAAATTGAAATAAGGTAAGATAATATCTTGTGTTCTCAGTCGAGGCAACTCACGTGGTCGGCATACCTGATTAAAAAATACACGAGAAAACAACAGCAAAGAAAAGTTAATTAAATAATATGGCCGATAAAGTAGGATGCAAAACCACGTCTGCTAGGGGTAGAATAATCAAAGTTGGGGGAAAAATGAAAGAAGCTAGCCTAGATAAGACGGACGTGTCTATGATTAGTCTAGGGGATAACAGCCAGGACTCACAAGAAAGTAGACTTATAGACATAGGAGATAGCAGGAATATTATAGAAGGAAAGTCGGGGGAAGACGTAGAGCTTGATACAATGGTCACGTCCACACAAAAAGAGTGCAGTGATTCAGACCAAGGTGCCAGCTGTACTCTAGAGTTGGGCCCGGACGATGAAAGCGCAGAATGCGATAAATGCAAGGAGTGGTACTGCCCCCAGTGCATTAATTTAGCAACCACAACAAAAAGCCAACAAAAAACTCTGATCAAAACTATCAAAATGACAGAAAAGATTGATGGGCTTTTCTGGTTTTGTGCAGGCTGCTCAGTAGAAACAAAACAATTCCTGATGGGAAAATGTTGTGACGGAAAAGACAAAAACAAAAAAGGAGGAAATTTAATGTCAGAGTCGCAAATGGGAAACCACATAAATTTGATGTCAAAATTGCTGGAAGATAACTGCTACAAAATCAGTTCACGAGATGCTGAAATAGAAATGCTTAAAAAAGAGTGTCGAAACTATAAAGATGAACTAGAATTGTGCCTAGGTGAACTGGCTGACCATAAACGAACAATAGGGAACCAATGGTCCCTCATTGAGGACTTGAAGATCATCAACAGAAAATTAATAACAGAGGGCAAAGTAGAGGAGTTGGCAAATGAAAGGGCAACTAGTTTAGAAAGAACAGAGACAACAGAGGGGGAAAATTCAAAGTCAGGTGAAAATAATTCAGTGGTAAATAATGAAGAAAGCAAAGATGAAACAAGTAACGATGGAAAAGAGAAAGAACAGAATGAGATTCCCTCAGAAAAACGGAAAGAAAAGACCCCCAAAATATGCTACTACTTTAGAAAGGGAATCTGTAAAAAAGGACGATCATGCGACTTCCTCCACAGACGCAGCCAGGAAGGTGAAGATAACCCTCAGAGAAACGAGATGAGGAAGCATATTCAGTGTAAGTTTTACAAAGAAGGCAGGTGTAGGTTAGGCAGGGAGTGCAAATATGGTCACTGGGAAAAGAAAATGGTCAACAAAATAAACTATGGGAAAGATGGATCGAAAATATGCAGAGATTATGTGAACGGTACCTGCAAAAGAGGCCATACATGCTCATTCAGGCACTACAATGTAAGATTCAAAGAAACCAGATCAAAATTTAGAGGAAACGAGCAGCAGTATGAACATATAAAGGGGGGAAAAGTAAGGAATCAAGTAAGCAACGGTCCAAGTAGAAAAAGGATGGAAAACCAATTAAATTTTTTAAATTCAAGAATGGAGGAAATGGGGAGATTGATACAAGAAATAAGGTACGAAAAAGCATACAACCCGAGTCAACACAACTTGACGTGGGCAGACAGGGCAGTGGGAAACCCCAACACAGCCCTAGGAATGGACTACATGATACCACAGGGTGGTCAAGGAAGAACAGGTCGTTGCCTGTAAAAATGGAAGAGAAAGGAAGAAATAAAAAGAGAAGAGGAAAAAAGAAAGCAAAATTTTACAAAGCTTTCAAGCTCTATTACATTAACATAAGGGGCATAAAATCAAAAGTGGACTCGCTAGAGGAAATAATAGAAAAAGTTAAACCAACTGTTATTTGCATCACAGAAACCCATCTGAAGGAGGAAGAAAATTTGAAGATAGCAGGTTATAGGGTCTTTAATAATAATAGAAAATCAAACGGAGGAGGAGTGTTGATTGCAATAAAAAACGAATTGCAAAATGTAACGGTGGAAATAAAAAGCGAAAATCAGGGTCACGAGTCTCAATGGGTAAAATTGATAATGGGAAGACTAAAGTCAGATTAGGAGTAATCTATGCCCCACAAGAAAATAAAACAAAGTCAAGCCATTTAGAAAATATGTACAAGTCTATCAAAGACGAAATAATGATAGCAAATAGCAGAGAAGAAAAAGTAATTGTAATGGGAGACTTCAACTGTAAAGTAGGAAGCATAATAAAAAACAATAGTAATGAGATTACAAAATCAGGCAAAATGTTAAGAGATTTAGCAGAGGAGTCCAACATGATAATTGCAAATAGCAACCCGAAATGCAGAGGGACTTGGACGATAATTGAAAAAGAGAAGAAATCAGTGATAGATTATGCTCTAGTTAGAGAAGAAGACGAAGAAGGCATTAGGAGCATGGTAATTGACGAAGAGAAATTGATAACACCCTACAGAATAACAAAAGAAATGGTGTATTCTGATCACTGTGCCATCCTACTCGAAATGAATTGGTTGACCCTAAACAAGAAAGAAAGAAAGGTAAGATATAAAATAGTCTGGAACCATTTAAAAGTCCACAAAGATAAAAAGGAACTCATAAAGATTGCCAAAGAAAAAGCTAATATAAGAATAAAATATTCAAAATGGCAAAAAAAAGTGCAAGAAATATTAAGAAAATGTAGTGTAAAAGAGACAAACAGAAAAAACAAGAGGTCCAAGGAATTAAGGAAATTAATGAAACTTAAAAGAACCTTAAAAAAGAATTGTATTAATGTTGGAAAGGAAAACAATGAGGTCAAGAGAAGAATGAAAGTACAGGAGAGCCTTGTAGACCTATACATACAAGAAGAAAAACAAAAAGAGGAAGGTTTAAGAATAATCAAGCAAGTAGAAGAAATCAAAGCAAAAGGAGGTATGAACAGCACAGCCTTCTGGGAATTCAAGAAGAAAGTGGATGGAAAAAATGCCAGTAAATGTACAGCAATCAGAGGAAAGGATGGAGAAATAATAGAGGATGTTGAAGAAATAAAGAAAGAATATGAGAAATTCTAAAGTGATTTATTTAAGCTAGAAAATCCCCAAAGTGAAGAAGAGACCCTGGCAGAAGAAATCAACAACATGTTTGATAAATGGCTGTCAGGAAGTGACAGAGTGAGATCCAGCAAGGAAGAGAAAATAACATATCAAGAAGTAGAAGCCATCGTAAAAAGTCTGTAAGACAAATACACAATGGACAGGCAAGGATTGAACAATGTTATGATTAAAATTATGGGGAAAGAAATAATAGAAAGTCTGAAGCTGATACTCACAGAAATTGATGAAAGCATATGTATCCCTAAAGAGTGGGAAGAGATGTGGATACTTTCAATCCACAAAAAGGGAAACAAAATGGAACTAGAAAATAAAAGAGGCTTATTTATTACAAGCATAATTAGTAAAATATACGAGAAAATAAGGATGAAAAGATATAAGGACAGATTCAAAGAAGAGATGAGTCGATTCCAGTGTGGAGGCATTGAAGGAAGATCTACGGCCGATCATCTGCTTACACTAAATGCAGTAATAGACTATAACGCCTATTTGGGAGGGTCGACATACGTATGGTTCTGTGATGCGTATAAGTGCTTTGATAAGCTAGACCTTAAGGACTGCATAAAAGAAATGGGAAAAATGATAGGATGGAAAGAAGCATTGATAGTTAAAAAAATGAATGAAAAAGGTAGAGCAGCCATCAACTGTCCAGCAGGTACAACAGAAAATATAACGATTGAAGGAAATGTGAGACAAGGAACAATATATGGACCCAAGCTATGCAGTATAGCAACTGACAAAGTTAATAGCATTAGCAGAAAAAATATCACATTGATAAGAAATATTGAAATTGAATCACTTGTATTTGTAGATGATATAATGTTTCCCTCAGGAAGGAAAGATGGTATCGAAATTGCCATAAGTAACTGTCATAGCCTAGAGACCCTAAAGAAATTCACTATAAACACCAACCCCAAAAAATCGGGTGTATTAAGAATTAACAAAAGAAAGAATGAGAAAGAGGTGGAGATTGAAACAAAAGTGAAGAACGGAAAAGTAAGTTTAGTTAAGGAATATAAGTATCTGGGTGAATGGTATACAGAGAAGGGAAACAAAGAATTGAGTATCAGTAAAAAAACCCAGAGGGTTGCATATATGACCCAAGAAATAAGAAAATATGGGGATACGAGAAAAGTTGGAAAGATGGCATTGGAAGTCAGAAAGAAAATATATGAAACAGTAGTTGTACCAACAATATTTGCCAACGTGGAGACCTGGAGTGTAATTAGGGACAAAGATATGAAAGATCTAGAAAACCTCCAATACAAGATAATAAGAAATATGTATGAACTACCTGCGAGTACTCCATATTGGGGCATACTTGCAGAAACAGGAATATGGCCGGTGTCCTGCAGAATAGAATATAAGAAATTAATGCTCTTCCATAACATCATAAACTCCGAGGAAAAAAGATTAGTAAGAGAGATAATTGAGGATCAGTTGAAGAACCCGTATGGGAAGTGCTGGAGCAAGAGCGTAGAAGAAATCTGCAGTAAATATGGGATGGAAGTGGAAGAAATAAGAAGTTGGGGGAAAAGGACCCTGAAAAAAGAAATCAAGAAAAGAATTATAGAAAAAATAGAAGAAACTATAGAAGAAAAAAAGAAAATAATGAAAAAATTAAGATTTATTAAAGGAAATGGCCCTCTGCCTTATATCAGAGAAATGTATCTGGATAAGGCATCCCTTGTGATGAAAGCAAGATTAAATATGCTCAACTTAAAAGCAAATTTCAGGGGAAAATATGATGACAATTTGTGTGATTTATGCAAAGAGGAAGAAGACACCACCGAACATTTATTTTTCTGCCCAAATTTAGAACAGCTAAAGAATGTAGAAATAAGTTTAGGTATGCTGAAAAATCCTAGCAGAGATCTGGCTGCATTTATAGATAGGGCAATGAATATAAAAGAAGAGTTTAGGAAGCCCAAACTGATTACCACAACAGGTTGCCAAAACTGATGATAGCAAGGTGTTATCCTATCCAATTTCAAAGTAGAAGGGAATAAAAGTAAAGATAGAGAACCTCATTATGATATTAATTTATTTAAGGCACAGGTGATATAAACTTAATAACAATAATAAGAATAAGCTTAGAAGCTTTGCACCTATCTATAAAGAGATAGAGTGCCCGCAAACTTACTTTGCGGAGTGAGCAATAAGGAACCAGGAACCAGGAACCAGGAAGAAATCTGTATTAAATGTGGGATGGAAGTTGAAGAAATAAGAAATTGGGGAAAAGGACCCAGAAAAAAGAAATCAAGAATATAATTGTGAAACAAATAGAAGAAACTGTTGAAAAAAAAAGAAAGTAATGAAAAAATTAAGATATATTGAAGGAAATGGCCCACAGCCTTATATCAGGGAAATGAATCGGGATAAGGCATCCCTTGTAATGAAGACAAGATTAAATATGCTCAATTTAAAAGCGAATTTCAGGGAAAAATATGAAGATAATTTGTGTGACCTGTGCAGAGATGAAGAAGATACTACCGAACATTTATTTTTATGCCCAAAATTAGGACACTTGATAAATGTAGACATAAGTTTACGTACGCTGAAAAATCTTAGCAGGGATCTGGCTGAATCCATGGGTAGGGAAATGCGTATAAAAGAAGAATTTAAGAAGTCCAAACTGACCACAATAGGTTGCCAAAACTGAAATAGCAAGGTGTTATCCTATCTAATTTCAAGGTAGAATGGAATAAAAGTAAAGATTAAGAATCTAATTACGGTATTAATTCATTTAAGGCACGGGTAATATAAGCTTAATAACAATAATAAGAATAAGGTTATAAGCTTTGCACCTATCTATAAAGAGATAGAGTGCCCGCAAACTTATTTTCCGGAGTGAGCAGTAAGGAACCAGGAACCAGCAGCAGCCATCATGAAAAGAGGAGAGGAAAAATGAAGGCAAAATTTTATAAGGCTTTTGAAATATATTACATTAATATAAAGGGCATAAAATCAATAGTGGACTCGCTAGAGGAAATAACAGAAAAAATAAAACCAACTGTTATTTTCATTACAGAATCCCATCTGAAGGAGGAAGAACATTTGAAGATAGCTGGTTATGGGGTCTTTTATAATAACAGAAAATCAAACGGGGCAGGAGTGATGGTTGCAGTAAAAAAAAAAAAAAAAAAAAAAAAAAAATGTAACGGTGGAAATAAATAGTGAAAACCAGGGTCAGGAGTCTCACTGGGTAAAAATTGGTGATATGAAAACTAAAGTTAGATTATGATTAATTTATGCTCCACAAGAAAATAAAACAAAATTAAGCTATTTAGAAAATATGTACAAGTCTTTAAAACAGGAATTAATGATAACAAATAACAGAGAAGAAAAAGTAGTCGTAAAGGGAGACTTCAACTGTAAAGTAGGAAGTATTATAAAAAAAAAAAAAAAACATTAGTAAGGAGATTTCAAAATCTGGAAAAATGTTAAGAGACTTGGCAAAGGAATCCAACAAGATATTTACAAATACCAACCAGAAATGCAGAGGAACTTGGACGAGAATTGAAAAAGAGAAGAAATCAGTTAGGGAAGAAGACGACGAAGGTATTAGTAGCATGGTAACTGATGAAGAGAAAGTGATAACACCCTACAGGATATTCTGATCACTGTGATATCCTACTACAAATGAATTGGTTGATCTTAAACAAGAAAGAAAGAAAATTCAGATACAAAATAGTCTGGAACCATTTAATAGTCCACAAAGATAAGAAAGAACTTATAAAGATTGCCAAAGAAAAAGGGGATATAAGATTAAAATATTCAAAAGGGCAAGAAAAAGTGCAAGAAATAATAAGAAAATGTAGTATAAAAGAGACAAACAGAAAAAACAAGAAGTCCAAAGAATTTAGGAAACTAATGAAACTTAAAAGAATCTTTTAAAAAAATTGGATTAATCAGGGAAAGGAAAACAACGAGTTCAAGAGAAGAATGAAGATATAGGAGAGCCTCGTAGACTTATACATACAAGAAGAAAAACAAAAAGAGGAAGGTTTAAGAATAATCAAGCAAGTAGAAAAGATCAAAGCAAAAGGAGGCATGAACAGCACAGCCTTCTGGGAATTCAAGAAGAAAGATGGAAAAAAATGTCTGCAACTGTACAGCAATCAGAGGGAAGGATGGAGAAATGATAGAGGAAGTTGAAGAAATAAAAAGAAAAGAATATAAGGAATTCTACATAGGATTATTTAAGCTAGAAAATGCCCAGAGTGAGGAAGAGGTCTTGTAAGGAGAAATCAACAACTTGTTTGATGAATGGCTGTCAGAAAGTGACAGAGTGAGATCCAGCAAAAAAAAAAAAAAGAAAAAAAATTATTAACTTATCAAGAAATAGAAGCCATCGCAAAAAGCCTGAAAGACAAGTATACAATGGACTGGCAAGAATATAACAATGTTGTGATTAAATAAATGGGTAAAGAATTAATAGACAGTCTGACGTTGATCCTAACAGAAATTGACGAGAACATATGTATCCCTAAAGAGTGGGAAGAGATGTGGATACTGTCAATCCACGAAAAGGGAAATAAAATGGAATTAGCAAAAAGAAAAAAAGAAAAAGAAAAAAAGGCATATTTATCACAAGAATAATTAGCAAAATATATGAGAAAATAAGGATGGAAAAATATAAGAACAGATTCAAGGAAGAGATGAGTAGATTCCAGTGTGAAGACATTGAAGGAAGGTAGACGGCCCATCATCTGCTAACACTGAATGTAGAAATCAACTAAAATGCCTTTTTGGGAGGGTCGACGTATGTATGGTTCTGTGATGCATATAAGAGCTTTGATTAGCTAGACCTGAAGGATTGCATGAGAGAAATGGGAAAAAGGATTGGATAGAAGGAAGGACTTATATTAACAATATGAATGAAAAGGTTAGAGCAGCCATCAACTGTCCAGCAGATACAACAGGAGATATAAAGGTTGAAGGAAAGGTGAGACAAGGAACTATATATGGACCCAAGCTATGCAGTATCACAACTGACAAAGTGAATAGCATTAGTAGAAAAAATATTATGTTGATAAGGAATATTGAAATTGAATCACTGGTATTTGTAGATGATATTATGTTTCCCACAAGAAGGAAAGAAGGAATAGAATGTACCATAAATAACTGTCATAGCTAGATCTTAAAACAGTTCACAATCAACACCAACCCCCCAAAATCTGGTGTATAAATATTTCACAAAAGAAAGAATAAGAAAGAAGAGGATATTAAAACAAAAGTGAAGAATGTGCAAGTAAGTTTAGTCAAAGAATATAAGTATCTGGGGGAATGGTGCACAGAGAAGGGAAACAAATAATTGAGTATCAGTAAAAAAAGCCAGAGGGTCGCATATACGACCCAAGAAATACGAAAATATGGGGATACGAGAAAAGTAGGAAAAATGGCATTGGAAGTCAGAAAGAAAATATATGAAACAGTAGTGGTACCAACAATATTTGCTAATGTGGAGACCTGAAGTGTAATAAGAAATAAAGATCTGAAAGATCTGGAAAACCTTCAATATATAATAATAAGGAATATGCATGAACAACCTTCAAGTACACCATATTGGGGCATCCTTGCAGAAACAAGAATATGACCAGTGTCCTGCAGAATAGAATATAAGAAATTAATGTTCTTCCATAACATCATAAACTCTGATAAATAAAGACTAGTAAGAGAGATAATTGAGGCTCAGTTGAAAAACTCTTATGGAAAGTGCTGGAGTGAGAGCGTATATGAAATCTGTAGTAAATATGGTATGGAAGTTGGAAAAATAAGAAGTTGGGGGAAAAGGACAATGAAAATAAAATCAAGAAAAGAATTATGAAAAAAAATAGAAGAAACTGTTAAAGAAAAAAAGAAAGTGATGAAAAAATTAAGATTTATAGAAAGAAATGGTGCACAGCCCTATATAAGAGAAATGAATCTAGATGTAAGTATTCTTTGTAATGAAGACAAGATTAAATATGCTCAATTTAAAAGCAAATTTCAGGGGAAAATATGAAGATAATTTTTGTGACCTGTGCAAAGATGCAGAAGATACAACTGAACATTTATTTTTATGCCCAAAATTAGGAAAGTTAATGAAAGTAGACATAAGTGTAGGTAAGCTAATAAATTCTAGTAGGGATATGGCTGCATCTATATGTAGGGGAATGCAAATGAAAGAAGGATTTGAAAAGTCCAAACTGACCAAAATATGTTGCCAAAACTGATGATAGCAGGGTGTTATCATATCTGATTTAGAGGTAGAATGGGATAAAAGTAAAGATTGAGAATTTCATCACTAATTTATTTATGGTACAGGTAAAATGAGCTTAATTTCAATAATAAGAATAAGCTTAGAAGCTTTGCACCGATCTATAAAGTGATAGAGTGCCCGCAAACTTATTTTGCGGAGTGAGAAATAAGGAACTAGGAACCAGGAACCACAACATACAGCATGGCTTCACACAGAGAATTGAGAGGAGAGGAAAAGTAACGCTCGGATCCATCAGGACGACATGGCTATCTCACCCACAAATAGATTGTTCCTATATCAAAATCCTGTTTATTTTGCTAGAGCTATGTCGTGCTGATAGAAGCGTACCAGAGAATTAAAAATTCTCAATTGTGGCATATTAGAGTATAACCTCATAAGTGCTCTTTTGTGTCAACTTCACTAATCATAGAAGAATTAAAATTGTCCTACAGTTAGTGTATCTAATGATGGTTTCTTCTACCCTTCAAAATATAACTATTTGGAATAACAGTCCAACTCTATGAATGGACTATGAAAGGTTTTGTAAACTGTATTGAGATCAGACAGTTATCATCGCAGCCCCACTCACAGTGACGAAGATATACAGTATATGTAAGAACAAATATCGACTAAGAAATAGGCTGTAATCGGAGGGTAGAAAATAAAAATTGTACACCAAATTTCATTTAGAAACATTAGGTCCATCATAGAGGGAATGCAAAAAGACATACAATATTTTGTTTTTTCTAAAATCAAGCAAATGTAACAGAATTGGTTCAATAATGTTTACATTTTTTTGGTTAAAAACAAGATATGTTTACCCAGTAACATCGTATTGAATAG
The DNA here is from genome assembly GCF_036898095.1 of Palaemon carinicauda. Taxonomy (NCBI): domain Eukaryota; kingdom Metazoa; phylum Arthropoda; class Malacostraca; order Decapoda; family Palaemonidae; genus Palaemon; species Palaemon carinicauda. Next base: position 138,804,977 of record NC_090730.1, read on the forward strand.
AATAATAACATCATTCCATATGATAAAAATAAGGTCACCTTTTGACTCTTCAATATAAACAGCTTATAACACAAAGCAAATTAAAAGAACATTCAACCCGCACTATGTACACTGTAATAGTCCCGTATTATAGTCCATAAGAGTTTATGCACAACACTAAGAAGCTGGTTTAATCACGCTATAAGCTGCCCCAACAAAGTGTTTGAAAAACACTCTTAAAGATTTGGAGAAGCAGGAGGCCTATCATCTTTGGAACAATTATACTGAGCTTCGAGCTTTTGCTCAGAGAGCTTATGCCTCAACTGAAAAGGAGTACAATTTAGCCATAAAAGAAACCCTCTCTGGTACAACTCAGGAACATAAATGGTGGTCTACCCTTAAATCTGCACTCTTTGGTGTAGATGCAACAGTTCCTTCTTTACTTAAACCAGATGGCTCAGTCACTCACTGTCAAAAGGAAAAGGCAACCCTGTTGGCTGATGTTTTAGACAGTAAACAGAGTAATGAAAAACTTGAACTTCCTCATTCCTGTTTTCCTGATGCTAAACTAACTTGTTTAGCTTTTCGATCTCGTGAGATTAAAGCTCTGTTGATGTACCTCAATATAAACAGCTTATAACACAAAGCAAATTAGAAGAACATTCAACCCGCACTATGTACACTGTAATAGTCCCGTATTATAGTCCATAAGAGTTTATGCACAACACTAAGAAGCTGGTTTAATCACACTACAAGCTGCCCCAACAAAGTGTTAAATCTCCTCCTATTGTCACAAGTAGTGTTTGAAAAACACTCTTGAAAATTTGGAGAAGCAGGAGGCCTATCATCTTTGGAAGGGTAATAGATCAGATTTGACCTGGAAAAATTATACTGAGCTTCGAGCTTTTGCTCAGAGAGTTTATGCCCCAACTGAAAAGGAGTACAATTTAACCATAAACGAAATGCTTTCTGGTACAACTCAGGAACATGAATGGTGGTCTACCCTTAAATCTGCACTCTTTGGTGTAGATGCAACAGTTCCTTCTTTACTTAAACCAGATGGCTGTCACTCACTGTCCAAAGGAAAAGGCAACCCTTTTGGCTGATGTTTTTGACAGTAAACAGAGTAATGAAAAACTTGAACTTCCTCATTCCTGTTTTCCTAACTAGATTAGCTTTTCGATCTTGTGAAATTAAAGCTCTGTTGATGTACCTTGATGCTTATGGAGGTATAGATCCAAATGGAATTTTTCCTTTGTTTTTTATAAAGACAGCAGATTTCTTACCTCCAAAGTTATCTGTCATTTTGCGCAAGTTAGCAAGAAGAGGAGTTTTTAGTACTTGTTGGAGAATTGGTAATGTTATTCCTCTATGTAAAAGTGTTTGTGGTAGCTCAAGTCCCACTGATTACAGCCCAATTTCCATAACTCCCATACTTTTGAACGTCTTCTGGCAAAACGTCTTAATAAGTTTGCTGAAGGTAATCATCTATTCCCTAGTTTGCAATTAGGTTTTCGTAAAGGCCTTGGAGCATGTGATGCCCTTCTTACAGTCTCCAATGCTATACATAAATCCCTTGATTGTGGTCAGGAAGTTTGTATGATTGGCCTTGATTTTAGTGCTGCCTTTGACCATGTGAATCATAAGGCCCTTGTTTTCAAACTCAAACAGTTGGAAGTGGGTGGGTCGTTTCTTAGCATTATTATTGATTTTTTAAGTAATAGATCTCAAAGAGTTGTTGTTGATGGGCACCATATTGAGTATAGGATTGTGATATCCGGTGTTCCACGGGGTAGTGTTCTTGGCCCATTACTTTCCGTACTATATACACATGACATGGGGTTTGGCCTAGAAAACAAGCTTGTTGCATATGCAGATGATGCTACTCTCTTTACATTAATTCCATCCCCTGAATGTAGATCTGGGGTTGGTGAATCCCTTAATAGAGATTTAGTTAAAATTAGTGCATGGTGCAAATTATGGGGTATGAAGTTGAATCCTAATAAAACTCAAAGTATGATTGTAAGTAGGTCAAGGACGGTGGCTCCTCAACATCCGGATCTCAGTATTGATAATGTTTCCTTAAATTTGTATGACTCTTTTAAAATTTTAGGTGTGATTCTCGACAGCAAATATACTTTTGAGAAATACATAAGGTCTGTGTCTTCTTCAATTGCACAAAAAAATTGGCTCATTGAGAAAGTTTTTCAAGATTTCCGGTCGATTCTGAAGAAGTGTTTTAATTCTTTCATTCTACCTAGTTTTGAGTATTGTTCTCCCGTCTAGTGTTCAGCTGCCGATTCTCATCTTAATTTGTTAGACAGAAACTTAAGGTCTATTAAATTCTTATTCCTGATATAGATATTAATATTTGGTACCGTCGTTCAGCTAGTTCATTATGCATGTTGCATAAGATTTTCCATAACTCTGACCATCCTTTACATTCAGATCTCCCTGGACAATTTTATCCTATTCGTAATACTAGGCAGACAGTTAATTCTAATAGTCAGGCCTTCTTCACCAAGAGGCTCAATTCTACACAGTATTCTAGAAGTTTCATTCCAGCTGCTACCAAGTTGTGGAATGATCTTCCTAATCGGGAAGTTGAACCAGTAGAACTTGCAAATGTTTTTATGTTGACCAGGCTGACATGAGTCTTTTTATAGTTTATATATGACATATCTTGCTTTTCCAACTAGGGTTGTAGCTTGGCTAGTAATAATAATAATCATAATAATTTCCATCCAGTAGAAGCTTGTAAGCATTTGAATGACATGTACAAGAAGAAGTTTCAGGAAGAGGCAACTTTCCTAGGATCATGACCCGATGGTATACTATCGTTGTCGGCCTTTCTGATAGAATAGTTGAGTTTGTACCTCACTTGTTTCAAAGAGAGATTAGATACTGTTGTTTCCCCTTTAAAAATTTCTCCACCTTTAAAAGCTACACTCATTGACAGGTAAGCCTTGAGGCATTCCACTAGGGATAGAGAAGGATCTTCCTATTGGGGGACGATCTTCCAAGGCCCCCATCGTTTCATGGGGAGTTAATTTTTAGCCAGGAATACAGGATCTGGGTATAAACTAGCTTCTCCCGACTCCGAGTGTCAAAATGTCGCTGACTAGCACCAGGAGCCATTGCTTATAAAAAGATCGATTTTTGAGTAAGATCACTCAAGGAAGAAGAATACTTATCAATTGACGAGGCTAAGTTCAAGACTTTATCCAAAGACTATGGGATAGTTTTGTGGGAGATGATTTAGTTTCAGTTTAGCAAAAGCCTTAGGGATCTTATTGAACAGTTCACTATTGAGTTATATATCGAAAGCATAAGCGATAGGTCTGGTTAGGGCCGATTTACATGAGGAAATAGTTGTGGAGGCCAGACCCAGTTCATGAAGTGTGATAATTAATGATAAACTCCACCCACTTCTTCTAAGAGGACAAATACTATCTGTTTCTAATAGAGGACTTGTATTCTTCTATAAAATCAATCCTTTCCTTGGAAACTTTTAGCAGCTAGGACAAGAAAATCATGAGTTGAAGGTTTTTCGTTATCCAAGAGGAGGCGAAGACAGTCTCCTGTTGAATATCCTGGGACAGCACTGGTGTCAGTAGAGGAATCTGAAGAGGTTTGAGTTCCAGAACAAAAGGGTACCAATTGTTTTTTGGGCAATTGGAGGCGACTAATACTACTGTTCCCTTGAAGGTTCGTAGTTTGTCCAGGACCTTCATGAGGAGATAAAACGGTGGAAAAAGGTAAATGTAAGTCCACTGGTTCCAATCCAGTGACATCACATCTATCCGCATTACTTCATGATATAAATTTCTTGGTACGTTACAGGGAAGTTTCTTGTTGAAGCTCACTGCAAAGAGATCTATTTGCAGTTCCAGGTCTTGCTCTAGAATGAAACTGAATGATTTATCGTCCAGGGACCATTTTGTTTGTAGAGGCTTGAATCTTAACAGAGCATCTGTAGATAGATGCCAGTTTCTTCTCTTCGAGATAGAGAGAATGGCTAATATTACATGATTGATCTGTGGAGATCTCGAACTCTGTCTATTGATGCAGTGGACTATAGTCTTGTTGTCGAGATCAACCTGATGTGTGAGTTCGTCTTTGGGTTCAATCTCTTCAGAGAAAGATACACTGATAAAGCTTCCAGAATGTTGATATTGAATTGTTGAAATGCAACTGACCACTGATCCTGTATCTTCTAGGTGGGTGTATGACTTGCAACCTCGTTCTGATACATCCGTGTGGATGACTACTGACAGAGAAGGAAGCTTCAGGGGGAAGTGTTTCGACAAGCTCTTGGCCATGGACCACTGCTTGAGCTGTTTGCACAGTAGAGCCGGGGTTTTGTTGTGATGATCTCTTTGAGCATTTGATGCCTTTCTTTTCCAGACTCTATTATCATCCTTGAGACTCGCTTTCAGGATGGATTTGTAACTTCTGCGAATTGTAGCGAACCTAGGACTCTTTCCTGAAGATGTCTATTGTTGATCTTTGAATGAAGCAGACACCTGATCGAACTTGCGATTTCCTTCCTCTTGACCTGAGGCAGACAAAGGATGTGTGACTTCAAATCCCAGTGCAGATCTAGCCACTGGAATTGTTGAGCTGGAGTTAATATGGACTTCTTGAGGTTGATCTGGAAGCCCAGGGATTGAAGAAACTTCATAACTTCCAGAGCTTCAAGAAGACACTCCGACTTCGTTGCTGCCCATACTTACCAGTTGTTGAGGTATAGCATCATTTGAAGAACTTTGTTCCTGACATGTTGAACAATGGTCTCGACTAGTTTTGTGAAAATCCTTGGAGCTATGTTGAGCTCGAAGGGCACAGTTTTGAAAACGTAGGCCTTTCTGGCTAGTCTGAAACCAAGGTAGGGGTATAAGGTGCTGACCAATCGGAAGATACCAATAAGCATGGGTAAGACATGTGGAGACGGTGTAGGCCCCATGGGGTAGTTGGGTGTGTATTTGTGAAATAGTGAGCATCTGAAACTTGTCGTTCTAAATCAACTTGTTTAGAGGGGACAAGTCCAGAATAGTTCGAAGAGCTCAAATCTTTCTTTTGGATGCAAAATAGACGTCGTTGAGAGTTCATGGATTATGTGCAACGAATGACTCCCTTCTGGAGATCTTGCACATAGTCTTCCAGGAAAGATGTTGTGGGTTGGATGAATCTCTTGAACTGTAGTGGTTTTGGTCTGCATTTCCAGCCTAGTCCTTTTGTGATTATGCTTTGTGCCCCAGGATTGAATTTCCATTGATCCCTAAAGCAATTCTTTCTTGCATTGAAAGGATCTCCTAGGCTTCTTGCCTTTAGGCTGATGTCCTGCCAGGGTAAATTTCCCCTTGAAGGACATACACCATTTTTACATAAGGCTCTTTTTTTTGGGACTTCTTGTACCACCTTTTGAGGAAATAGATATTTCCCCCAGATGTTGGACTCAAACAACTTTTTAGGTTCATGCATAATAGTGGCTGCTGCTAGGACGTGCTCTCTGCAGGCTCTCCTAGCTAAAAAGAATGCATGCAGATCACTATGGAAGGTAGCAAAATGGCTAGAACTGGAAAGAGGTCAGGTTTTGAATAGTTCCCAATTAGTATTACTAAGTAAGACTGGTACGACAAAGAAGCCCTGAGTCGTTATTTGGCCTCCAATTCCGTTTTTAATAGAAATTCCAGAGTCCTGGGCAGCCTCTCATTTGACTGTTTACCTCCGATATCCTTATCCACTTTGCCAACTGTAAAGGTGCGTTGTTGGACGACTTAACTTTCAGAGTCATATGGGAAAGCAAGAGAAATGAGCTTACACTCCTCTAGCACTGGCAGAAGTTTACCTTTAAATACTGCCTTCTTGACAGCCTCCAAACTCCTTGAGGCAAAGGGGAAGACAGTGTCTTTTGGAGCTATATATATAGCCTGCTTTCTGCCGAAAGCAGGAAGTTGGGTATGGGTAAACTCAGTAGTTTTGAGCATCAAAACCAACAAGATTTGAACCTTACCATGATTTAAGGTGATTGTTTCCTTGAGAATTGTATCATCCCTGATAGACACTTCAGAATTCAACCTAACATAACAGGGAGGGGAATTCTCAATGGAGGGGTAAAACTCTAAATCCGAAACTGGTTTAGAGCCCATGCCTTCACCAATGTGAAGGTACCCTTCACTCAGAACCATATGTTCTGCGTAATGCCAAAGGTTTTTCGCTGTATAATCTGGAGGACTAGAGATGGTGGAGCCTTGGACTTCGGTGCCTGTTGATGTGTCTCAGTCTTCGCCTCTAAGAATGCTTGAGCTCTCTTATGCTCTGCATCAATGTTGTCCATGAATGCTTTCATAGAAGCCATGAGCTCCACATATCCTGGGAACAAAGGGGCAGCTGGAGTCGGAAGAGGAGTAGAAGATGAGGCAGGTGTAGCGGATGTAGGGACAGGAGTAGGCAAGGAGGTAATAGTCGGTACAGTACATACCTGCTGACTGTCGATCGAGTCATCCGAGGCTTCCGTTGTCAGCAAGAGCTTTTACTGTCGACATGTTGTCAACTTCCAGATGCATATCTTGAGGCGCGTCCCGGACTTCATGATCTGCAGGATACAGTTGTACCAACCGGAGTTGTACCATCGGTATCTGATTACTGTACATTAGCCCTGGGGAACAGGAGATCCTTCATTTCCAATGAAGGAAGATAGGGGACACTGTTGAGTGCTCTTTTGGAATCTGCTCACCCAGTGTCTGGTGGTTTACTAGCCCCAGACTTTTTCATCCGGAGAAACGTTGGTAGCGTGGAATCCAGTATGGAGGAGAACCATGCATATACTGCAGTTGAAGAGTTCCTAGATAGCAAAGGTTCCCTTGGAAACATGACAAATTCAGACATAATTTGTATTTTTCCTAATAATACAAACATGTAGCTATTTATTTGGAGTATTACTTTCGGCGAAGCTGAAAGGACGAGTCATTAGGATTTAGTGAGGGTTAACTACCCATTCCACTAGTTAGTGGGGGTGTGGGTTGTAGGGGAATTCAGCTCGCTATTCCTCCCACTCACACACCTGCGATTGAGCTTGCTCTCCTTGGTGGTAGGATTTCAAAGGGGATAGGGTTAGCGGGTAAGTTTGTATAAATAGCTATAGGTTAGTTTCACTAGGAAAAATACAAATTATCTCTGAATTTGTTATTTGCTCAGTACCTGGAATACAAATTTACGCTATTATTAGGTATGACTCACCCATTAGGAGAGTGGTAGTCCCGGCCAATCTGGCTTTTGACTTTACCAGGGGGCTCCTTATCTCAAGTACGTTTGTACCAAATATACAGAGTTCCTAACACCTTGCTAAACCTTGCTAAGCAAGGTCTGCATCCTACGCAAGCTGTGTGTTGAGATAAGCACTGTGGCTGTCAAGGTAAATGTTATTCTGAGTCTTTGTAGAAAAAACTGTTATAACTAAGACTTTCCTAATGCCACCTCGCCAGGGTATGGGGACGCAACAGTATTGACACAATACTAGGTACACAAGGGAGCATGGTTTACCTGCAATGGTTTGAGGTCAGCTTGTGCAGAGAACCTGGGCTTCTGCTTTCCCCAAGAGAGGGAGGATGAAGAAGAGAATCAGAGCAAGGCATACCTTTTCATTCACGCACACTAAAACCGGTTAACAGTGCCCTCAACCCTCTGCTACTTGTCCAAAAAGGAGCTTGATAGAAAACGTATGGAGCCTCCTGTGGGTCATTTCTTGCAGGTATTGGGCTTTGAAAGTTGTTTGGCATTCCCACACCCCAGCCTGTAAAACCTGTATCACAGAATAGTTTCTTTTGAAGGCAAAGGATGTAGCTACGCCCCTGACATCATGGGCTCTTGGACAACGTGACAGAGGAAGATAAGGAAGGAGGGGGGGGGGGGGGGGAGGGGGGGGCTGGCGGGGGGGGGGGGGGGCGGTTCAGTCCATGAAACAATTATTTAAAAAAAAAAAGTCATTATTTCACGATTCCGTGTTAATGAACTTTGGTGTCAGGATGCCAGAAAACTTATAATCAATCAACCATTATTTCACGAAACCTTTCTTCAACTTTGATGCTAAATGAAAATTTCTTGCGGATTGTAATGCAATAGTTTCTGATGCACCAACCTTTTTTTTTTACTGAACCCATAACTTCGAGAAACAATATTTCCGTTGAATGCGTCAATACTTCATAAAACAATTTGCGGAATATTATTATTATTTGTAGTAGTATTATTATTACTTGCTAAGCTACAACCTTAGTGCAAAGCAGGGAAAATAACCCAGTGAGGAAAGGAAACAAGGAAAAATTAAATATTTTTAGAAAAGTATATAAACTATATAAAAATTAACATAAGAAGAGGAAGAGAAATAAGATAGAATAGTGTGCCTGAGTGTACTCTTAAGCAAGAGAACTCTAACCCAAGACAGTGGAACACCATGGTACATGGGCTATGGCACTAACCAAGACTAGAGAACAATGGTTTGATTTTGGAGTGTTCTCCTAGAAGAGTTGCTTACCATAGCTATAGAGTCTCTTCTACCCTTACCAAGAGGAAAGTAGCCACTGAACAATTACGGAGCAGTAGTTAAACCCTTGAGTAAAGAAGAATTGTTTGGTAATCTCAGTGTTGCCATTTGTATGAGGACAGAGGAGAATATGTAAATAATATGCCAGACTATTCAGTATTTGTGTAGGCAAAGTGAAAATAAACCGTAACCAGAAACAAGAATCCAATGTAGTACTGTCTGGCCAGTCAAAAGAACCCCATAACTCTCTAGCGGTAGTATCTCAATGGGTGGCTGGTGCCGTGGCCAACCTACTACTTAGCAGTGTATACTTCATATGACATAAAACAATTGCTCATTGAAATATCAATATGAAACTTCGAACAAGTGCTTTCGTCGTTTTCTGTTGTCTCAGCAAAATAGTGTGTGAAAATGCTTAGTGCTATTGTGTGTAACCTATAAGCGATACAAATGTTTAAAGAAGTGATGAAGAGAGAACAAGATGGGCTGAGACTGGAAACACAAGACAAAAGACTGAAAACATGACAATCATTTGTCAAAATTAGTTAAAACTCGTATATTCGAGAGTATGCAGTGGTTCAAAAGACCAAACTGTTATTTTGATATAATATAAGGACATCAAACAGTTCTTTTAAATGTAGATATTTATGTAGATAGAGGTAATCATGCGGTCACGTTTTTATTTGAATACGTATGCTCTTACAAACACTGTGACCTGAATTCAGTTTTCCTATTCGTGTACCTTTTTACGGACACAGGCATCCTCTCTGCGGATAGCAAGAACTGGCACCTGCACATACTAAGAAAGTGACCGGCTATATAAGTCGGGGAGATTTGCAACCAAAACATTCACCACCTCGGTCTTCCTTTAACAAGGTAAGCGCAGCACCATTTTAGTTTCTGCATTTCCGTTAGTGTCACTGATATTGATTTTATTGCTCTTAATTTTCTACGCTATGCCCTTATAGCAAGAAGTTTCATCCGTTGAGGTCAGGTCCTGGCGTTTCTTGGACTTCTATGAAATTATCCAGCTATTTCTGGGGATATAAAGATTTTGGGCAAATTATTTTTTAAGATCTTGGTGAATTAACGCTCATGTATATTTTTTAGATAAGATTTTCTATTTCATCCTCTAAAACTGTAAGTGTTGAATTATCTTTCGTAGTGGATATCTAACTGTTTTAAGCTCTGTTTTCCCAGAATAAAACTGTCTTTCAAGCAAGGTGGAATAGGCAGAAAGACTTCTTTAAATCATTTATTTCGTCTTTGCATGGAGATATTCTTCTGTTGTCAGGCAAGATGGTCGAAGCTCTGACTTGATTCGATCCCGAGTAGATTAAATTTCCTTTAAAAAATGGGATCAGAAGAGGAGCTTTTTCTCGATCATAGTTCAAAACCACAAATCGTCAAGACATTTCGGTTTGCCCCATTTAAGTCGTTAGAATATAATAACTGTTATCACTTTTCATCTTATTTATACAGATCCATAATATGGTTAAATTTTTGGATGCACGACTCCAAGAAAGAAGAATTCTTACACTTCCATTAAAAGTGGTGGGAGGATAAAGTTTATCGTTGATATTGTTGCTCTGAATCACATTTCTTTTGCACAGTGAAGCGAAGCTGTGGAGAAAACTTTGAGCGAGACCAAAAGATGTCCCTGTAGTATTAGAGAGGTGGAAATACAAGTAACCTATTATCAGACTCCACTTCCTGGTGGGGAAATCGCAGATGTAGTGAAGAGTGGAATTGTTTTAGAAATTACACTTAAAGGTGGAAAGAAGCAAAATGAAATGGTGGAGAGTAAAAGTTACTAAAAGAATATCGTATTAAATTGTTTTAATAGCAATCAATTTCTTGGGGAACAATTGAGAGTGAGAGGAGAATGTGCAATGTATTAGTAATGGTGAATGGATTAGGCAATTGAAAAATCGTAACCATTAAAATCATAACCATTTTATGTGTAAGCCTAATAGATGTAAGACACAGAATGGAGCAGATACATTGATCTAACCTATATGGTTATATTGAAGGAAGATCATTGTTTGATGTCAGTCGCCTTACTTTACATCTATTTCCATATTCTTGACCCTTCGCCAACACTTCTTCTCTCCTTTTCAGAATCAGAGACATCACAGACCTGCACATCATGAAGGTTCTTCCACTTCTGATGATATTATTCTCCCTACTCTTGGTTCTGACCAACGCCTTGCCAAGTCCTGGGGTGAGCCATCATCAGTTCTGTATAATTTCAATATCTAAGATTAACATTTTACTTTCATAAATAGTAACATCAAGGCTTTTAATTGGTTTCAAAGATAATACTTGGTATACACACACACACACACACACACACACACATATATATATATATATATATATATATATATATATATATATATATATATATGTGTGTGTGTGTGTGTGTGTGTGTGTAATGCATAATTAAAGTGTGCATAAGTAAACTTGTTATTATGCTGTAGCACTGTATTTATGATATCGCATGTACCTTATGATACTGTGTTTCATTTATTTTAACATGTACGGTATACTGTGGGCTATCTAAATATAATTTTTTTGTATAGATGCATACGCAGATATTACTATGATACCCAAGTTATCCCCATACGAAGATTTATCAATCATCAAGTGAAATCTATTCATTCTTGGTCTTTACCTTCGCCAACCTCGTTGTGGCGATGTTCATGTTTTGATAGGCGTGTGTTTGTATGTGTGTCTTTGTGATTCGCATAACTCAAAAACTATTTGACCGAATTTCATGAAATTTGGTGGAATGGTTGGTCACGATCCAAAGACAATATTATTGGATTTGGGGTCAAAAGTCAAGGCCAAGGTCACGAAAAGGTCAAAAGCTTCTTTTTGCCATATCGGGGCCAGGTTTTGTTTGATTTGTATGAAACTAGTGCCAAAATGTGCATAATTAAATTTCCTATCTAGTGATATACAACATAATACAGGCGAAGGTTTGCGCTCTGCATAGTGCCCATTCTAGTTTAACTTTCACCTGTGAATGAGTAAAGTGCTTCATCTTTAGTCTATCGTTTTTTTCTCCTTCCATCTTTTCCCTGTGATAAGGTGGTTGGAATGTCTCTTCACCCAACTATTTACATGCTCTTTAAAAGAGGCATTTTCTTTGTTATGCTCCAGACTGAGAACACCGCTTTAGAGGAGTTCAGAAGAAGCTCGAGGACGAGAAGAGCCGGAAGAACCGAATGCTGTTCTTGCATACCTCTCGCACCAGGAAAAGCACATTTAACGCGTGACTGCTGCAGTTGCAAAGGTGAGTATTCGGATATTTCAGTGAATTTGCTCAATAGGATCTACACTGGGTCTTAAATGTTTGGATGACATTTGGAAGCCGAAATTGTTATTTTCCTCTGATTTTTTTGCTTAAGGTCAAAAGAGGTCTAACGACAATACAATATTGCTATTGAATAATTTGATCTAGCGCGGATGTCTCAGAGCTTCATGAGGAAAACGTAAATTCAACTGTCATGCTGTATTATGCTGAATATAATGTATTAATACAAGCACACTGGCAGTTTCATGTTGCGTGAAGTTGCTTTATATAAGAAACAAAAAATAATCTAATATTCTTCTTAAATCACTTGAAGTAGAATACTCCCTTTTAGAGTGGCTCTGTTTTTCTAAAGGATTTTATTTTGGATATGTGAATTCTTGTTAGTCCGCTTCAGAGAGAGAGAGAGAGAGAGAGAGAGAGAGAGAGAGAGAGAGAGAGAGAGAGAGAATTTGCATTGTTACGCATTAACATCGATAGTCAGCTCTTTTTTCTTAGAAGCAAACTTTTTTTCTGCAGGTAGACCCAACGACAAACGGTTATCATGGTCCAGCCTTTCTCTAAACCAGCGTCTAAGATATTAAATATGCCGGAGTTAAACTAAAGACAGTGAGTCTAACAACTATTCTCAATTTTCTTTAATGAGGTGCATTTGCACTGACTCGCAGCGGTGCCCTTTTAGCTCTGAAAAATTTCCCTGCTATCTGAATGGTTAGAATGATCTTGCCCAACCAATCAGCTATCAGGAACCTTTTCCGAGCTAAAAAGGCATCGCTGTGAGTCAGTGCAAATCTGCCTGACTAAAAAGAATTGACTATAGCTCCTAACAGGTTAAGATAGAGGGAAAATGATCGTCGGCCAGTTGCCTTAATCTTAATTCTTGAATATTGTTATTTAGATTTATATGTTGTTATACGAATGATAGATTTAATACCCAGAAAATTTTCTATTGTAAACATATTTATTTATTTTTTAATGTAAAACTTTGTGATATAAATAAGTTGAAATAAAGAAGGCTTACAATAGGCCTACCAAATAAAACCTTGTTATTTCCAATTCCTGTGCATCGAATTCTATCAACTAACGATATGTTAGTTGAATGAAATTAATTTGTTTCAACAAGAGAGAAGTGTTAATCACAGGAGAGGATACTTTGGCAGGAGTTATGAACGGAAGTGTTGATGAGGGAACTGATAGAAAAGGAAATTCTACTCATCGCAATGGCAGTTTTGAAGAATCTCCGGCCTCTCCAAAATGGGGAAAAAATAACGATAAGATCGTTTGTGAAATTATAGGTTTTGATACTAGGTAGTCTACCTGTCCGGTATCTAGCTGTAAAAGAAAGGAAAATATTGATAGCTCTGGCTTAGTTTCTTTTGATGCTTTACCATTTAATAATTATATATTCTTTTGAAGAACACTTCTATTAGTAGCTCAACACCATACCGCTGTTCCGCATCTTCAGGCCACTGTTCTTCCTCGTGTTAGCCTATTTGCATAAGAACATCGTTGTCCTTTGTATCTCGGTTGTTAAAAACTATTAACAAATAAAGTACTAAAAGTGACTTTCACTCGTCGTTCACCTTATTGGCGTGGTGGAAGCAGTATTGAATACCCAAGTGTGCTTCATTTGTCTGTAGAGGTGTTACGGGATTATTACCCCTGGAGCTAATATCCCGAAAGATATTGTGTATGTAACAAGGACATTGTGGAGAATTTTTTATCTAAATAGATGAGTGGGAACTTAGTCCAGGAAAGTCTTCCTACGGCAATTAATTACCCAAAGCTCAACAGGGGAGGATAATGAGCACTTACTCTCGGGACACAAACGCTTTGCTAATACTTTACTGCCATAGTTCACTAACCTTCACTCTTAAATACAAAAGGAGGCAATTTTACTTTCCAGAGGCCGGAGAACTCCACACGTTAAATTGGAAATAATTTATGGGCTACTCTAGCTTTGTCAGGGCTAGAGTCATCTCACTCTAAGGCTCTGTTTCGACTCCGTCCCAGTGACCCCAGTGAGATGATGTACAGGTATCTTACGTTAATGCAATTAGAGACAATAAAAAAAGGGGGGAACAGTGGAGTATAAAAGTATAAAGTAAAGTTAAATGGGGATCTTCACCTTCAAAGCACTAAGTTAAAGAGCGTACACTCGCTGATACCAACTTACCTATGTCTAGAGTAGGTTACTCTCAACACCTTGGGTACTTCTGACCCGTCCCATAGTATAAATTGGTAAAATTAATATAATGCGGTTAAAGATACCAAAATATGTAATCTATTCCAAATGCTTTATTACAGTAAAAAGGGATGGAAATAACTCGATGATTTTAACACAAGAAAATTAAAAACTGGAAAAATTATCAGTAACTCAATTATAAGTTTTTCATATGATAAAATGAAAAGGTGAATTTACGACACAAAAAAATATGAAAATGTTAAACGGAATTAACTTGTGGATTAACCCTCAAACAGAATAAATAAGAGTCAAAAAATTCCGATCAACAATTTGTGCGGTAGGCTGCTGTGAGGTCCCAACATGTGGTCAGTAACCTCAAGCAATTACCAAGATAAAAAAAAATATGAGTACATTAATTTCCATGCACGCAGCCCGAAAGATGTAATGCCAAAATAATACCTTTACTTAGCTTATGAGAAATAGAAACTTATCTAAAGGGGGAATGGCCATTAGTTGAACTCACAAGATTTTTATATGTTGTGGGCGCCCATGTCCTAAATGTGGCGGTCTTCAGTTTGCTCACTAGGCCTACAGCACTTATTCTGCAGAGTCAACGGCCCCCTCCAAGTTCTCCAACTAGCCCCCAAGACTGGAACCGACGTGCTGTAGAATTAGCAGCTATGCACTAAACACTGGTTATTTGCTTGACCTCCTCTACGTAATCTTGGTTAGTTAAGGTATAAGGGGGCAGGCTAGTGATGGAGAGTGGGACACGAGGTTGACATTGGAGCCTGACTTGGCAGCTCCGTTCAGTACCGGGGCCTGTATGTTTGTGAGGTCGAGTTCAGGTCAGCTGCGTCCTCCTTCCTTCCCCCAAAAAAGCTTATCTTGGTGCGTAGGCCTATGGTCTTGAAGTGCCAACTCTCATTTAGGACAGGCTTGAAATACTTGTGAGGTGAGTTTTAAGCAATACACTTATTTAGAATACAAGGAGAAATCTTGCAACTCCAGGGGAGAAAGATAATCCTAACTCTAAACATCTGGCATACAGAATAAAAATGAAACTAAAAGGTAATTTAGCAAGTCGGGCTTACGTGTGTGGACAACCATACCTCCTAGACTAGCAGACTTGAGTTGTAGTTAAGAGATTTAAAATACCTAAATACTTCAGGTAGAATAATGAATACAAAAACACAAAAGTATTAATCTTGGGACACTCGCTTAAGAAAGACACATTACTCACATTTTTTCCTGTCGTGACGTCACGAACAATAACAAAGTCTACGTATAAACTATGAAGAAGAAGAGTAGTGAAGAAAATTCTTCACAGACATCTTTAAAACAACCACGGTTATCCTTCCCTGAATGCAGTTAACCAACCTTGTCTCGAAGGGTATGGGATACATGGGAGAGCCGTTACAACTCCGATACCAGTGTGTTATTGTAAACACGATCACTGGTGCTGGAGTAAGAGCATAGAAGAAATCTGTATTAAATGTGGGATGGAAGTTGAAGAAATAAGAAGTTGGGGGAAAAAGACCCAGAAAAAAAAAATCAAGAATAGAATTGTGAAACCAATAGAAGAAACTATTGAAAAAAAAAGTAATGAAAAAATTAAGATATATTGAAGGAAACGGCCCACAGCCTTATATCAGGGAAATGAATCGGGATAAGGCATCTCTTGTAATGAAGACAAGATTAAATATGCTCAATTTAAAAGCGAATTTCAGGGAAAAATGTGAAGATAATTTGTGTGACCTGTGCAAAGATGAAAAAGATACTACCGAACATTTATTTTTATGCCCAAAATTAGGACACTTAATGAATATAGACATAAGTTTAGGTATGTTGAAAAATCATAGCAGGGATCTGGCTGAATCCATGGGTAGGGAAATGCGTATAAAAGAAGAATTTAAGAAGTCCAAACTGACCACAGTACGTTGCCAAAACTGATAATAGCAAGGTGTTATCCTATCTAATTTCAAGGTAGAATGGAATAAAAGAATAGACTAAGAATCTCATTAGGGTATTAATTCATTTAAGGCACAGGTAATATAAGCTTAATAACAATAATAAGAATAAGCTTATAATCTTTGCACCTATCTATAAAGTAATAGAGTGCCCGCAAACTTATTTTCCGGAGTGAGCAGTAAGGAACCAGGAACCAGCAGCAGCCATCATAAAAAGAGGAGAGGGAAAATTAAGGCAAAATTTTATAAGGCTTTTGAAATACATTACATTAATATAAGGGGCATAAAATCAAAAGTGGACTCGCTAGAGGAAATAACAGAAAATAAAACCAACTGTTATTTGCATCACAGAAACCCATCTGAAGGAGGATGAACATTTGAAGATAGCTGGTTATGGGGTCTTTTATAATAACAGAAAATCAAACGGGGCAGGAGTGATGATTGCAGTAAGGAAAAAAAAAATGTAATGGTGGAAATAAAAAGTGAAAACCAGGGTCAAGAGCCTCACTGGGTAAAAATTGATAAAGGGAAATCTAAAGCTAGATTACGATTAATTTATGCTCCACGAGAAAATAAAACAAAATTAAGCTATTTAGAAAATATGTACAAGTCCTTAAAAGAGGAATTAATGATAGCAAATAACAGAGAAGGAAAAGTAGTCGTAAAGGGAGACTTCAACTGTAAAGTAGGAAGTATTATAAAAAAAAATATAGTAAGGAGATTTCAAAATCTGGCAATATGTTAAGAGATTTGGCAAAGGAGTCCAACAAGATATTTACAAATAGCAACCAGAAATGCAGAGGAACTTGGACGAGAATTGAAAAAGATAAGAAATCAGTGATAGATTATGCTCTAGTTAGGGAAGAAGACGACCAAGGTATTAGTAGCATGGTAATTGATGAAGAGAAAGTGATAACACCACACAGGATATCAAAAGAGATGGTGTATTCTGATCACTGTGTTATCCTACTACAAATGAATTGGTTGATCTTAAACAAGAAAGAAAGAAAATTCAGATACAAAATAGTCTGGAACCATTTAATAGTCCTAAAGGATAAGAAAGAACTTATAGAGATTGCCAAAGAAAAAGGAGATATAAGATTAAAATATTCAAAAGGGCAAGAAAAAGTGCAAGAAATAATAAGAAAATGTAGTATAAAAGAGACAAACAGAAAAAACAAGAAGTCCAAAGAATTTAGGAAACTAATGAAACTTAAAAGAATCTTTTAAAAAAAATGGATTAATCAAGGAAAGGAAAACGAGTTCAAGAGAAGAATTAAGATAAAGGAGAGCCTCGTAGACATACATACAGAAAGAAAAGCAAAAAGTGGAAGGTTTAAGAATAATCAAGCAAGTAGAAAAGATCAAAGCAAAAGGAGGCATGAACAGCACAGCCTTCTGGGAATTCAAGAAATAAGATGGAAAAAATGCCCGCAACTGTCCAGCAATAAGAGGGAAGGATGGAGAAATAATAGAGGAAGTTGAAGAAATAAAAAAAAAAGAATATAATTAATTCTACATAGGATTATTTAAGCTAGAAAATCCCCAGGGTGAGGAAGAGGTCTTGTAAGGAGAAATCAACAACTTGTTTGGTGAATGGCTGTCAGAAAGTGACTGAGTGAGATTCAGTTAAAAAAAAAAAAAAAAAAAAAAAAAAAGTATTAACTTATCAAGAAATAGAAGCCATCGCAAAAAGCCTGAAAGACAAGTATACAATGGCCTGGCAAGAATATAACAATGTTGTGATTAAATAAATGGGTAAATAATTAATAGAAAGTCTGACGTTGATCCTAACAGAAATTGACGAGAACATATGTATCCATAAAGAGTGGGAAGAGATGTGGATACTGTCAATCCACGAAAAGGGAAATAAAATGGAATTAGCAAAAAGAAAAGAAAAAAAAGGCATATTTATCACAAGCATAATTAGCAAAATATAGGAGAAAATAAGGATGGAAAAATATATGAACAGATTCAAGGAAGAGATGAGTAGATTCCAGTGTGTAGGCATTGAAGGGAGGTAGACGGCCCATCTTCTGCTAACACTGAATGTAGAAATCAACTAAAATGCCTTTTTGGGAGGGTCAACGTATGTATGGTTCTGTGATGCATATAGGTGCTTCGATAAGCTAGACGTGAAGGATTGCATGAAAGAAATGGGAAAAAGGATTGGATAGAAGGAAGGACTTATATTAACAATATGAATGAAAAAGTTAGAGCAGCCATCAACTGTCCAGCAGGTACAACAGAAGATATAAAGATTGAAGGAAAGGTGAGACAAGGAACTATATATGAACCCAAGCTATGCAGTATCGTAACAAACAAAGTGAATAGCATTAGTAGAAAAAATATTATGTTGATAAGGAATATTGAAATTGAATCACTGGTATTTGTAGATGATATTATGTTTCCCACAGGAAGGAAAGAGGGAATAGAATGTGCCATAAGTAATTGTCATAGCTAGGAGATCTTAAAGAAGTTCACAATCAACACCAACCCCCCAAAATCTGGTGTATTATTAATTCACAAAAGAAAGAAGAAGAAAGAAGAGGATATTAAAACAAAAGTGAAGAATGTGCTAGTAAGTTTAGTCAAAAAATATAAGTATCTGGGGGAATGGTGCACAGAGAAGGGAAACAAATAATTGAGTATCAGTAAAAAAAGCCAGAGGGTCGCATATACGACCCAAGAAATACGAAAATATGGGGATACGAGAAAAGTAGGAAAAATGGCATTGGAAATCAGAAAGAAAATATATGAAACAGTAGTGGTACCAACAATATTTGCTAATGTGGAGACCTGGAGTGTAATAAGAGATAAAGATATGAAAGATCTGGAAAACCTTCAATATAAGATAACAAGGAATATGTATGAACAACCTTCAAGTACACCATATTGAGGCATCTTTGCAGAAACAAGAATATGGCCGGTGTCCTGCAGAATAGAATATAAGAAATTAATGTTCTTCCATAACATAATAAACTCTGATAAAAAACGACTAGTAAGAGAGATAATTGAGGATCAGTTGAAGAACCCTTATGGAAAGTGCTGGAGTAAGAGCGTAGAAGAAATCCATAGTAAATATGGGTGGAAGTTGGAAAAATTAGAAGTTGGGGGAAAGGACACTGAAAAAAAATCAAGAAAAGGATTATGGAAAAAATAGAAGAAACTGTTGAAGAAAAAAAGGTGATTAAAAAATTAAGATTCATAGAAGGAAATGGCCCACAGCCCTATATAAGAGTAATGAATATAGATGTAGGTATCCTTTGTAATGAAGACAAGATTAAATATGCTCACTTTAAAAGCAAATTTCAGGGGAAAATATGAAGATAATTTTTGTGACCGGTGCAAAGATGAAGAAGATACAATTGAACACTTATTTTTATGCCCAAAATTAGGAAAGTTAATGAAAGTAGACATAAGTGTAGGTACGCTAATAAATTCTAGCCGGGATCTTGGCTGCATATATATGTAGGAGAATGCAAATGAAAGAAGGATTTGAAAAGTTCAAACTTACCACAATAGGTCGCCAAAACTGATGATAGCAGGGTGTTATCATATCTGATTTCAAGGTAGAATGGGATAAAAGTAAAGATTGAGAATTTCATCACTAAATTATTTATAGTACAGGTAAAATGAGCTTAATTTCAATAATAAGAATAAGCTTAGAAGCTTTGCACTGATCTATAAAGTGATAGAGTGCCCGCAAACTTATTTTGCGGAGTGAGAAATAAGGAACTACGAACCAGGAACCACAACATACAGCATGGCTTGACACAGAATTGAGAGGAGATGAAAAGTAACGCACGGATCCATCAGGACGACATGGCTATCTCACCCACAAATAGATTGTTCCCATGTCAAAATCCCGTTAATTTTGCTAGAGCCATGTCCTGCTGATGGGAGTGTACCAGAGAAATAAAAATTCTTAATTGTGGCATATTAGAGTTTAACCACATAAGTGCTCTTTTGTGTCATCTTCACTGATCATAGAAGAATATAAATTGTCCTACAGTTAGTGTATTTAATGATGGTTTCTTCTACCCTTCAAAATATAACTAATTGGAATAACAGTCCAACTCTATGAATGGACTATGAAAGTTTTTGTAAACTGTATTGAGATAAGACAGTTATCATCACAGCCCCCTTAATATGACGAAGATACATATGTAAGAACACACACTGACTAAGATATAGGCTGTAATCGGAGGGTTGAAAAAAAAAAATTGTACACCAAATTTCTTTTAGAAACCTTATGTCCATTATAGAGGAAATTCAAAAAGATCTACAATATTTTATTTTCTCCAAAATCAAGCAAATGTAACATAATTGGTGTAATAATGTTTAAATCTTTTTGTTTAAAAACAAGATATGTTTACCCCAGTAACATCGTATTGAATAGAATAATATCATCAATCCATATGATAAAAATAAGGTCACCTTTTGACTCTTCAATATAAACAGCTTATAATACAAAGAAAATTAGAAGAACATTCAACCCGCACTATGTACACTGTAATAGTCCCGTATTATAGTCCATAAGAGTTTATGCACAACACTAAGAAGCTGGTTTAATCATAGTACAAGCTGCCCCAACAAAGTGTTAAATCTCCTCCTATTGTCACAAGTAGTGTTTGAAAAACACTCTTGAAGATTTGGAGAACCAGGAGGCCTATCATCTTTGGAACAATTATACTCAGCTTCGAACTTTTGCTCAGAGAGCTTATGCCTCAACTGAAAAGGAGTACAATTTAACCATAAAGGAAACCCTTTCTGGTACAACTCAGGAACATAAATGGTGGTCTACCCTTAAATCTGCAATCTTTGGTGTAGATGCAACAGTTCCTTCTTTAATTAAACCAGATGGCTCAGTCACTCACTGTCCAAAGGAAAAGGCAACCCTGTTGGCTGATGTTTTTGACAGTAAACAGAGTAATGAAAAACTTGAACTTCCTCATTCCTGTTTTCCTGATGCTAAACTAACTAGTTTAGCTTTTTGATCTCGTGAGATTGAAGCTCTGTTGATGGACCTTGATGCTTATGAAGGTGTAGACCCAAATGGCATTTTTCCTTTGTTTTTTATAAAGACAGCAGATTTCTTAGCTCCAAAGTTATCTGTTATTTTGCACAAGTTAGCAAGAAGAGGAGTTTATAGCACTTGTTGGAGAATTGGTAATGTTACTCCTCTATGTAAATGTGTTTGTGGTAGCTCAAGTCCCAATGATTACCGCCCAATTTCCATAACTCCCATACTTTTGAAGGTCTTCTAGCAAAACGTCTTAATAATTTTACTGAAGGTAATCATCTATTCCCTAGTTTGCAATTTGGTTTTCGTAAAGGCCTCGAAGCATGTGATGCCCTTCTTACAATCTCCAATGCTGTACAGAAATCCCTTGATTGTGGTCAGGAAGTTTGTATGATTGGCCTTGATTTGAGTGCTGCCTTTGACCGTGTGAATCATGAGTCCCTTGTTTTCAAATTCAAACAGTTGGGAGTGGGTGGGTTGCTTTTTAGCATTATTATTGATTTTTTAAGTAATAAATCGCAAAGAGTTGTTGTTGATGGGTACCATATTGAGTATAAGATTGTGATATACGGTGTTCCACGGGGTAGTGTTCTTGGCCCATTACTTTCCATACTATATACACATGACATGTTGTTTGGCCTAGAAAACAAGCTTGTTGCTTATGCATCAATTCCATCCCCTGAATGTAGATCTGGGGTTGGTGAATTCCTTAATAGAGATTTAGCTAAAATTAGTGCATGGTGCAAACTATGGGGTATGAAGTTGAATCCTAATAAAATTCAAAGTATGATTGTAAGTAGGTCAAGGACAGTGGATCCTTAACATCCGAATCTCAGAATTGATGATGCTTTTTTTTAAAATTTGTATGACCCTTTTAAAATTTTAGGTGTGATTCCCGACAGCAAATTCACTTTTGAGAAACATATAAGGTCTGTGTCTTCTTCAATTACACAAAAAATTGGCTTATTGAGAAAGTCTTTTAAGATTTTCGGTGATCAATCTATTTTGAAGAAGTGTTTTAATTCTTTCATTCTACCTTGTTTTGAGTATTGTTTTCCTGTCTGGTGTTCAGCTGCTGATTCTCATCTTAATTTGTTAGACAGAAGCTTACAGTCTATTAAATTTCTTATTCCTGATATAGATAATAATCTTTGGCAGCGTTGTTCAATTAGTTCATTATGCATGATGCATAAGATTTTCCATAACTCTGACCATTCTTTACATTCAGATCTCCCTGGACAATTCTATCCTGTTCGTAATACTAGGCAGGCAGTTAATTCTAATAGCCAGGCCTTCTCCATCATGAGGCTCAATAGTACGCAGTACTCTAGAAGTTTTATTCCAGCTGTTACCAAGTTGTGGAATGATCTTCCTAATCGGATAGTTGAATCAGTAGAACTTCAAAAGTTCAAAGTTGGAGCAAATGTTTTTATGTTGACCAGGCTGACATGAGTCTTTTTATAGTTTATACATGACATCTCTTGCTTTTCCAACTAGGGTTGTAGCTTGGCTAGTAATAATGATAATCATAATAATTTCCGTCTAGTATAAGATTGTAAGCATTTGAATGACATGTACAAGAAGAAGTTTCAGGAAGAGGCAATTTTCCTAGGATCATGACCCGATAGCATATCATCTGGGTCGGCCCCTCTGATAAAATAGTTGAGTTTGGACCTCACTTGTTTTAAAGAGAGATTAGATACTGTTGTTTCCCCTTTAAAAATTTGTCCACCCTTAAAAGCTACACTCATTGACAGGTAAGCCTTGAGGAATTCCACTGGGCATAGAGAAGGATCTTCCTTTTTAGGGACGATCTTCCAAGGCCCCCATCATTTCATGGAGAGTTAATTTTTAGCCAGGAGTGCAGGATTTGGGTATAAACTAGCTTCTCCCGGCTCCGAGAATTCAATGTGGCCATCATCTCTTGATAGTGCCAAAATGTCGCTGACTAGCACCAGGAGCTATTGCTTATAAAAAGATCGATTTTTGAGTAAGATCCCTCAAGGATGATGAATACTTATCAATTGATGAGGCTAAGTGCATGACTTTATCTAAAGACCATGGGATGGTTTTGGGGGAAGCATTTGGTTTCAGTTTAGCATAAGCCTTAGGGATCTTATTGAACAGTTCACTATTGAGTTTTATATCGAAAGCATAGGCGATAGGTCTGGTTAGGGGCGATTTACATGAGGAAATAGTTGTGGAGGCCAGACCAAGTTCATAAATTGTGATAATTAATGATAAACAGAAGTCCATGATAAATGAAGTGTGTTTCTGTTTCTTAACAAACTCCACCCACTTCTTCTAAGAGGAAAAATATTGTCTATTTCTAGTAGAGGACTTGTATTCTTTTATAAAATCAATTCTTACCTTGGAAACTCTGTATGTTCTTTTAGCAGCTAGGACAAGAAAATCATGAGCTGAAGGTTTTTCGTTATCCAAGAGGAAGCGAAGACAGTCTCCTGTTGAATATCCTAGGTCAGCACTGGTGTCGGCAGAGGAATCTGAAGAGGTTTGAGTTCCAGAACAAAAGGGTACCAATTGCTTTTGGGCCAATTGTAGGCGACTAATACTACTGTTCCCTTGAAGGTCCAGGACCTTCATGAGGAGATTAAACGGTGAAAAAAGCTAAACGTAAGTCCACTGGCTCCAATCCAGTGACATCACATCTATCCCCACTACTTCTTGATCTAAATTAATTGGTACGTAACGGGGAAGCTTCTTGTTGAAGCTCATCGCAAAGAGATCTATTTGCAGTTCCAGGTCTTGCTATAGAATGAAACAGAATGATTTATCGTCCAGCGACCATTTTGTTTCCAGAGGCTTGAATCTTAACAGAGCATCTTCTGTCATATTGCGAACCCCTTCTAAAAGAACTGTAGATAGATGCCAGTTTCTTCTCTTCGAGAAAGAGAGAATGGCTAATATCACGTGATTGATCTATGGAGATCTCGAACCCTGTCTCTTGATGCAGTGGTCTATAGTCTTGTTGTCGAGAACAACCTGATGTGTGAGTTCGTCTTTGGGTTCAATCTCTTTAAAGAAAGATACACTGCTAAAGCTTCTAGAATGTTGATATTGAATTGTTGAAATGCAACTGACCACGGACCCTGTATCTTCTTGGTGGGTGTATGACCCCCACAACCTCGTTCTGAGGCATCCGTGTGGATGAATACTGTCAGAGAAGGAAGCTTCAGGGGGACGTGTGTCGACAAGCTTTTGGCAGTGGACCACTGCTTGAGCTGTTTGCACAGTAGAGCCGGGGTTTGGTGGCGATGATCTCTTTGAGCATTTGATGCCTTTCTTCTCCAGACTCTATTATCATCCTTGTGTCTCGCTTTCAGGATGGATTTGTAACTGCTGCGAATTGTAGCGAACCTAGGACTCTTTCCTGATGGTGTCTAGTGATGATCTTTGAATGAAGCAGACACCTGATCGAACTTGCGATTTCCTTCCTCTCGACCTGAGGCAGACAAAGGATGTGTGACTTCAAATCCCAGTGCAGATCTAGCCACTGGAATTGTTGAGCTGGAGTTAATATGGACTTCTTGAGGTTGATCTGGAAGCCCAGGGATTGAAGAAACTTCATAACTTCCAGAGCTTCCAGAAGACACTCCGACTTTGTTGCATCCCATACTAACCAGCTGTTGAGGTATGGCATCATTTGAAGACCTTTGTTCCTGAGTTTCTGAACAATGGTCTCAACTAGTTTTGTGAAAATCCTTGGAGCTATGTTGAACCCAAAAGGGCATAGCCCTGAAAACATAGGCCTTTCTGGCCAGTCTGAAACCAAGGTAGTGGTGGAAGTGCCGACCAATCAGAAGATGCCAATAAGCGTGGGTAAGACCTATGGAGACGGTGTAGGCCCCATGGGGTAGTTGGGTGTGTATTTGTGAAATAGTGAGCATCTGAAACTTGTCGTTCTGAATTAACTTGTTTAGAGGGGACAAGTTCAGAATAGTTCAAAGAGCACAAATCTTTCTTTTGCATGCAAAATAGACGTCGTTAAGAGTTCATGTATTACGTGCAACGGATGAATCCCTTCTGGAAATCCTGCACATAGTCTTCCAGAAAAGATGTTGTGGGTTAGATGAATCTCTTGAACAGTAGTGGTTTTGGTCTGCATTTCCAGGCTAGTCCTTTTGTGACTATGCTTTGTGCCTCAGGATCAAATTTCCATTGATTCCTAAAGCGAAAGTCTTCCAACATCGGAGGCTCCTCATTGTTTTGAAGGACCTGCTCCTTTAGTAGAAGTACCTCTGTTTCCTCGGCCCCTTAATTGGCCACCTCTTCCAGATTTTCCCCTTTCACTTGCATTTCTCCCTTGAGCTCAAACGGGTCGAAATGTGGTAGTGACTCGTTCGTAAATGGTATTGAAAGCTGGAAACTGTGTAACGGGATAGTGGCAACTGTGGCAGTCGCGGCAGGAAATTTTTTCTTGTATTGAAAGGATCTCCTAGGCTTCTTGTCTTTAGGCTGAGGTCCTGCAATGGTAAATTTCCCCTTAGAGGACATACCCCATTTTTGCATAAGGCTCTTATTTTTGGGACTTCTTGTACCACCTTTTGAGGAAATAGATATTTCCCCCAGATGTTGGACTCAAACAACTTTTTAGGTTCATGCATAATAGTGGCCGCTACTAGGACGTGCTCTATGCAGGCTCTCCTAGCTAAAAAGAATGAATGCAGATCACTATGGAAGGTAGCAAAATGGCTAGAACTGGAAAGAGGTCAGATTTTGAATACCCTGTAGTCCCTAATTAGTATTACTAAGTAAGACTGGTACGACAAAGAAGCCCTGAGTCTTTATTTGGCCTTCAATTCCGTTTTTAATAGAAATTCCAGAGCCCTGGGCAGCCTCTCATTTGACTGTTTACCTCTGATATCCCTATCTACTTTGCCAACTGTAAAGGTGCGTTGGAAATCTCAACTTTCTGAGTCATATGGGAGAGCAAGAGAAATAAGCTTATACTCCTCTAGCACTGGCAGAAGTTTACCTTCCAATACTGCCTTCTTGACAGCCTCCAAACTCCTTGAGGCAAAGGGGAAGACAGTGTCTTTTGGAGCTATATATGTAGCCTGCTTCCTGCCGAAAGCAGAAAGTTGGGTATGGGTAAACTCAGTTGTTTCTAGCATCAAAACCAATAAGGTTTGAACCTTACCATGGTCTAAGGTGATCGTTTCCTTGGGAATTGTATCATCCCTGATAGACACTTCAGAATTCAACCTAACATAACAGGGAGAGGAATTCTTAATAGAGGGGTAATACTCTAAATCCGAAACTGATTTAGAACCCATGCCTTCACCAATGTGACGGTACCCTTCACTAAGAACCATATGTTCTGCGTAATGCCAAAGGTTCTTCGCCGTACAATCTGGAAGACTAGAAATGGTGGAACCTTGGACTTCGGTGCCTGTTGATGTGTCTAAGTCTTCGCCTCTAAGAATGCTTGAGCTCTCTTATGCTCTGCATCAATGTTGTCATTGAATGCTTTCATTGAAGCCATGAGCTCCAAATATCCTGGGAACAGAGGGGCAGCTGGAGTCGGAAGAGGAGTAGAAGATGAGGTAGGTGTAGCGGATGTAGGGACAGGAGTAGGCAAGGAAGTAATAGTCGGTACAGTACTTACCTGCTGACTGTCGATCAAGTCATCCAAGGCTTCCGTTGTCAGCTAGAGCTTTTGCTTGTTTGAAGGAATGGAAGATGTTGTCGACAGGTTGTCAACGTCCAGATGCATATCCTGAGGCGCGTCCCAGATTTCATGATCTGCAGGATCCAGTTGTACCAACCAGAGTTGTACCATCGGTATCTGATTACTGTACATTAGCCCTGGGGAATAGGAGATCCTTCATTTCCAATGAAGAAAGATAGGGGACACTCTGTTGAGTGCTCTTTTGGAATCCGCTCACCCAGTGTCTGGTGGTTTTCTTGCCCCACACTTTCTCATCTAGAGAAACGTTGGTAGCGTGGAATCCACTATGGAGGAGAACCGTGCATATACTGCAGTTGAAGGGTTCCCAGATAGTGAAGGAGCCCTTGGAAACATGACAAATTCAGAAATAATTTGTATTTTTCCTAATAATACAAACCTGTAGCTATTTATTTGGAGTATTACTTTCGGCGAAGCTGAAAGGACGAGTCATTAGGATTTAGTGAGGGTTAACTAGCCATCCCACTAGTTAGTGGGGGAGGGGTAGGGGAATTTAGCTTGCTACCCCTCCCACTCACACACCTGCGTTGAGCTTGCTCTCTTTGGTGGTAGGATTTCAAAGGGGATAGGGTTAGTGGGTAAGTTTGTATAAATAGCTATAGGTTTGTTTCATTAGGAAAAATACAAATTATCTATGAATTTGTCATTTGCTCAGTACCTGAAATACAAATTTACGCTATTATTAGGTATGACTCACCCATTAGGAGAGTGGTAGTCCCGGCCAATCTGGCTTTTGGCTTTACCAGGTGGCTACTTATATTTGTTCCAAATATAAAGAGTCCCTAACACCTTGCTACGCAAGGTCTGCATCCTACGTAAGCTGTGTGTTGAGATAAACACTGTGACTGTCAAGGTAAATGTTATTCTGAGTCTTTGTAGAAAAAGCTGTTATAACTAAGACTTTCCTAATGCCATTTCGTCAGGGTATGGGGACGCAACAGTATTGACACTACTAGGTACGCAAGGGAGCATAGTTTACCTGCAATGGTTTGAGGTCATCATGTGCAGAAAACCTGGGCTTCTGCTTTCCCCAAAAGAGGGAGGATGAAGAAAAGAATAGGAGCAAGGCATACCTTTTCATTCATACACACTAAAACCATTTAACAGTGCTCTCAACCTTCTGCTACTTGTCCAAAAAGGAGCTTCATAGAAAACGTATGGAGCCTCCTGTGGGTCATTTCTTGCAGGTATTGGGCTTTGAAAGTTGTTTGGCATTCCCACACCCCAGCCTGTAAAACCTGTGTTACAGAATAGTTTCTTTTGAAGGCAAGGGATGTAGCTCCGCCCCTGACATCACGGGCTCTTGGACAACGTGACAGAGGAAGATAAGGATTAAGATCATGGTCTATGACATGCGAATCCAAACAGAAATGGTGTTCTTAGTGACCTGCCTCTTGTCCCTCCTTGTGTTTCTCTCATATATACAGTATATATATATATATATATATATATATATATATATATATATATATGTATATATATATATATATATATATATATATATATATATATACATATATATATATATATATATATATATATATGCCTGTTAATAACCTATGGAATTCAAAGCCATGTCTTCCGGACATATAATCGAATGTAGCTTATACTTACACTTAAATCACAATCAATTTTCCATATGCAAAGTGAATTTAATGGGATGATGAAGATTCTGCCTAGATATATAGCGCAGGTGATGTAGTCTATAATCTAATAATTAATAATTAAAGCAGGAATGCGGCAATTAAAATTGTCTGTACACTCCCATGCGGAACCATCCTTTTTAGAATAGGTAATGAAACTTTAAAAGACGAACTGGGCTGGTGTAGTTATCTAATTCTATTTTAAAATCCAATGGTGATGTAGGCAGGGCTTGGGTTGTTTCTCGAGAATGGATCCGCTTTCCCCAGCCCACCACCCTTGCTGGAATATTCATAATGATACAAATAGAGGTTATTCAAACATCTAGGAGATCATAGCAGCAATTGAACCACCGCTTCTATACGTGTGAAAATTTGTTTTGTTTGTTCGTCAGTCCGTCTGTCGAGAAGTTTGTTTGTCCTATCCAGGGGGAATGATTTTGTTGATTCTTTTTAATTCTGATGATTTGTTGCTACTGAAAGATTTTGAAGGAATTCTGCGCTACGAATTACTCTTTTTTTGGGTGGGGGGAGGTGGTCAGTTCATGAAACAATTATTTAAAAATAAAAGTAATTATTTCACGATTCCGCGTTAATGAACTTTGGTGTCAGGATGCCAGAAAACTTATAATCAATCAACCATTATTTCACGAAACCTTTCTTCAACTTTGATGCTTAATGAAAATTTCTCGCTGATTTTAATGCAATATTATCTGATGCACCAACTTTTTTTTTCACTGAACCCTTAACTTCTTGAAACAATATTTCCGTTGAATGCGTCAATACTTCATAAAACAATTTGCGGAATATTATTATTATTATTATTATTATTATTATTATTATTATTATTATTATCATTTGCTAAGCTACAACCTTAGTGTGCAAAGCAGGGAAAATAACCCAGTGAGGAAAGGAAACTAGGAAAAATAAAATATTTTTAGAACAGTATATAAACTACAGTATATAAAAAGTAACAAAAGAAGAGGATGAGAAATAAGATAGAATAGTGTGCCTGACTGTTCTCTCAAGCAAGAGAACTCTAACCCAAGACAGTGGAGCATCATGGTACATAGGCTATGGCACTAACCACGACTAGAGAACAATGGTTTGATTTTGGAGTGTTCACCTAGAAGAGTTGCTTACCATAGCTATAGGGTCTCTTCTACCCTTACCAAGAGGAAAGTAGCCACTGAACAATTACGGAGCAGTAGTTAACCCCTTGAGTAAAGAAGAATTGTTTGGTAATCTAAGTGATGGCATTTGTATGAGGACAAAGGAGAATGTGTAAAGTATATGCTAGACTATTCAGTGTTTTTGTAGGCAAAGGGAAAATAAACCGTAACCTGAGAGAAGAATCCAATGTAGTACTGTCTGGCCAGTCAAAAGAACCCCATAACTCTCTAGCGGTAGTATCTCAATGGGTGGCTGGTGCCGTGGCCAACCTACTACTTAGCAGTTGGTACTTCATATGACATAAAAACAATTGCTCATTGAAATATCATTATGAAATTTCGAACAAGTGCTTTCGTCGTTTTCTGTTGTCTCAGCAAAATAGTGTGTGAAAATGCTTAGTGCTATTGTGTGTAACCTATAAGCGATACAAATGTTTAAAGAAGTGATAAAAAGAGAACAAAATGGGCTGAGACTGGAAGCACAAGAGAAAAGACTGAAAACATGATAATCATTTGTCAAAATTAGTGAAGACTCGTATATTCGAGAGTATGCAGTGGTTCAAAAGACCAAACTGTAATTTTGATATAATATATGGACATCAAACAGTTCTTTTAAATGTAGATATTTATGTAGATAGAGGTAATCATGCGGTCACGTTTTTATTTGAATACGTATGCTCTTACAAACACTGTGACCTGAATTCAGTTTTCCTATTCGTGTAGCTCCCTACGGACACAGACATCCTCTCTGCGGATAGCAAGAACTGGCACCTGCACATACTAAGAAAGTGACCGGCTATATAAGTCGGGGAGATTTGCAACCAAAACATTCACCACCTCGGTCTTCCTTTAACAAGGTAAGCGCAGCACCATTTTAGTTTCTGCATTTCCGTTAGTGTCACTGATATTGATTTTATTGCTCTTAATTTTCTACACTATGCCCTTATAGCAGGTCCTGGCATTTCTTGGACTTCTATGAAATTATCTAGCGATTTCTGGGGAAACAAAGATTTTGGGCAAATTATTTTTAAGATCTTGGTGAATTAACGCTCATTTATATTTTTTAGATAAGATTTTTTATTTCATCCTCTAAAATTGTAAGTGTTGAATTATCTTTCGTAGTGGATATCTAACTGTTTTAAGCTCTGTTTTCCCAGAATAAAACTGTCTTTCAAGCAAGGTGGAATAGGCAGAAAGACTCCTTTAAATCATTTATTTCGTCTTTGCATGGAGATATTCTCTTGTTGTCAGGCAAGATGGTCAAGGCTCTGACTTGATTCGATCCCGAGTAGATTAAATTTCCTTTAAAAATGGGATCAGAAGAGGAGCTTTTTCTCGATCATAGTTCAAAACCACAAATCGTCAAGACATTTCGGTTTGCCCCATTTAAGTCGTTAGAATATAATAACTGTTATCACTTTTCATCTTATTTATACAGATCCATAATATGGTTAAATTTTTGGATGCACGACTCCAAGAAAGAAGAATTCTGACACTTCCATTAAAAGTGGTGGGAGGATAAAGTTTATCGTTGATATTGTTGCTATGAATCACATTTCTTTTGCACAGCAAAGCGAAGCTGTGGAGAAAACTTTGAGTGAGACCAAAAGATGTCCCTGTAGTATTAGAGAGGTGGAAATACAAGTAACCTATTATCAAACTCCACTTCCTGGTGGGGAAATCGCAGATGTAGAGAAGAGTAGAATTGTTTTAGATATTACACTTAAAGGTGGAAAGAAGCAAAATGAAATGGTGGAGAGTAAAAGTTACTTAAAGAATATAATATCAAACTGTTTTAATAGCAATCAATTTCTTGGGGAACAATTGGGAGTGAGAGGAAGATGTGCAATGTATTAATGGTGAATGGATTAGGCAGTTCAAAAATTGTAACCACTGGAATCATAACCATTTTATATGTAAGCCTAATAGATGTAAGATACAGAATGGAGCAGATACATTGATCTAACCTATATGGTTATATTGAAGGAAGATCATTGATTGATGTCAGTCGCCTTACTTTACATCCATTTCCATATTCTTGACCCTTCGCCAACACTTCTTCTCTCCTTTTCAGAATCAGAGACATCACAGACCTGCACATCATGAAGGTTCTTCCACTTCTGATGATATTATTCTCCCTACTCTTGGTTCTGACCAACGCCTTGCCAAGTCCTGGGGTGAGCCATCATCAGTTCTGTATAATTTCAATATCTAAGATTAACATTTTGCTTTCATAAATAGTAACATCAAGGCTTTTAATTGGTTTCAAAGATAATACTTGGTATACACACACACGCACACACACACACACACACACACACACATATATATATATATATATATGTGTGTGTGTGTGTGTGTGTGTGTGTGTGTACTGCATAAATAAAGTGTGCATAAGTAAACTTGTTATTATGCTGTAGCACTGTATTTATGATATCGCATGTACCTTATGATACTGTGTTTCATTTATTTTAACATGTACGGTATACTGTGGGCTATCTAAATATAATTTTTTTGTATAGATGCATACGCAGATATTACTATGATACCCAAGTTATCCCCATACGAAGATTTATCAATCATCAAGTGAAATCTATTCCTTCTTGGTCTTTACCTTCGCCAACCTCGTTGTGGCGATGTTCATGTTTTGATAGGCGTGTGTTTGTATGTGTGTCTTTGTGATTCGCATAACTCAAAAACTATTTGACCGAATCTCATGAAATTTGGTGGAATGGTTGGTCACGATCCAAAGACAATATTATTGGATTTGGGGTCAAAAGTCAAGGCCAAGGTCACGAAAAGGTCAAAAGCTTCTTTTTGCCATATCGGGGCCAGGTTTTGTTTGATTTGTATGAAACTACTGCCAAAATGTGCATAATCAAATTTCCTATCTAGTGATATACAACATAATACAGGCGAAGGTTTGCGCTCTGCATAGTACCCATTCTAGTTTAACTTTCACCTGTGAATGAGTAAAGTGCTTCATCTTTAGTCTATCGTTTTTTTCTCCTTCCATCTTTTCCCTGTGATAAGGTGGTTGGAATGTCTCTTCACCCAACTATTTACATGCTCTTTAAAAGAGGCATTTTCTTTGTTATGCTCCAGACTGAGAACACCGCTCTAGAGGAGTTCAGAAGAAGCTCGAGGACGAGAAGAGCCGGAAGAACCGAATGCTGTTCTTGCATACCTCTCGCACCAGGAAAAGCACATTTAACGCGTGACTGCTGCAGTTGTAAAGGTGAGTATTCGGATATTTCAGTGAATTTGCTCAATAGGATCTACTCCTGGTCTTAAATGTTTGGATGACTTTTGGAAGCCAAAATTTTTATTTTCCTCTAATTATTTTGCTCAAGGTCAAAAGAGGTATAACGACAACACAATATTCCTATTGAATAATTTGATCTAGCGCGGATGTCTCAGAGCTTCATAAGGAAAATGTAAATTCAACTGCCATGCTGAATTATGCTGAATATAATGTATTAATACAAGCACACTGGCAGTTTCATGTTGCGTGAAGTTGCTTTATATAAGAAACAAAATATAATCTAATATTCTTCTTAAATCACTTGAAGTAGAATACTCCCTTTTAGAGTGGCTCTGTTTTTCTAAAGGATTTTATTTTGGATATGTGAATTCTTGTTAGTCTGCTTCAGAGAGAGAGAGAGAGAGAGAGAGAGAGAGAGAGAGAGAGAGAGAGAGAGAGAGAGAGAGAGAGAGAGAGAGAATTTGCATTGTTACCCATTAACATCGATAGTCAGCTCTTTTTTCTTAGAAGCAAACTTTTTTTCTGCAGGTAGACCCAACGACAAACGGTTATCATGGTCCAGCCTTTCTCTAAACCAGCGTCTAAGATATTAAATATGCCGGAGTTAAACTAAAGACAGTGAGTCTAACAACTATTCTTAATTTTCTTTAATGAGGTGCATTTGCACTGACTCGCAGCGGTGCCCTTTTAGCTCAGAAAACTTTCCTGCTATCTGAATGGTTAGAATGATCTTGCCCAACCAATCAGCTATCAGGAACCTTTTCCGAGCTAAAAAGGCATCGCTGTGAGCCAGTGCAAATCTGCCTCACTAAAAAGAATTGACTATAGCTCCTAACAGGTTAAGATAGAGGGAAAATGATCGTCGGCCAGTTGCCTTAATCTTAATTCTTGAATATTGTTATTTAGATTTATATGTTGTTATACGAATGATAGATTTAATACCCAGAAAATTTTCTATTGTAAACATATTTATTTATTTTTTAATGTAAAACTTTGTGATATAAATAAGTTGAAATAAAGAAGGCTTACAATAGGCCTACCAAATTAAACCTTGTTATTTCCAATTCCTGTGCATCGAATTCTATCAACTAACGATATGTTAGTTGAATGAAATTAATTTGTTTCAACAAGAGAGAAGTGTTAATCACAGGAGAGGATACTTTGGCAGGAGTTATGAACGGAAGTGTTGATGAGGGAACTGATAGAAAAGGAAATTCTACTCATTGCAATGGCAGTTTTGAAGAATCTCCAGCCTCTCCAAAATGGGAAAAAAATAACGATAAAATCTTTTGTAAAATTATAGTTTTGATACACAAAGCTATTAAGTAGTCTACCTGTCCGGTATCTAGCTGTAAAAGAAAGGAAAATATTGATAACTCTGGCTTAGTTTCTTTTGATGCTTTACCATTTAATAATTATATATTCTTTTGAAGAACACTTCTATTAGTAGCTCAATACCACACAGCTGTTCCGCATCTTCATGCTACTGTTCTTCCTCGTGTTATTTGCATAAGAACATCGTTGTCCTTTGTATCTCGGGTGTTAAAAACTATTAACAAATAAAGCACTGAAAGTTACTTTCTCTCGTCGTTCACCTTATTGGCGTGGTGGAAGCGGTATTGAATACCCAAGTGTGCTTCATTTGGATAAGTAAACGAACTGGCACATCATCAGAAGAGTGGATTAACTAACATTTTCTGGCAGGCTTCACACAACAGTGAAAGTGATAGCTCATCGTGTCTAAGAAACAGCAAAACTCCTAAACAGTGGTCCCTGACAGACAAGGAGTTCATTACAAGCTTTGAGTCATGGAAGAATAACATCCTTAATTTCTTGGTGAAAACCAACAGTTTGATCCCTACCTCAAAGATGATACAAGATGAGATAAGAAGAAAAAATCAAGGGATTTTGACTCAGGAAAAATCTATTTTTGGGTGATATAGCCATGTTGTTTTGTTGGAAGTTCCTCCAGGCAGCTTTCTACTTAGGTTATTTCCTGCGAGTGATATACCAGAGAATTTTACCTGTAGAGGTATCACAGGATTACTACCCCTGGAGCGAATATCCCGACAGATATCATGTATTTAACAAGGACGTCTCTAAAACAACCACGGTTACCCTTTCCTGAATACAGTTAACCAACCTTGTTTCGAAGGGTATAGGATACGTGGGAGAGCCGTTACAACTCTGATGCCAGTGTGTTATTGTAAACACGATTACTGGTGCTGGAGTAAGGGCCTGGCCGCAAAATTTTTTTCCCCAAACAGTTCTGCAGGTTGGGGCGGGGCTTCGTGCACAGAAAACAGATTATAAGGGTAACTTCTTTATTACGGCTGCGTTAAGATTTAATGGGTAACTAGGTCATTAAAGTTATGATCAGTAACTGCGTTCATAAAGAGGTAAAATGTTTATAGACAGCTTAATAATAATAATAATAATAATAACAATAATAATAATAATAATAATAATAATAATA
>NC_090730.1:138845260-138852760 GCF_036898095.1 Palaemon carinicauda
CCATCAAACAGTCCAAGAGGTACGCTTTTTCAATTCACTGTCGCAAGTATCTTTGACCTTACGACCTGTATGAATGCATCTCCTGACCCCAAGTTTATATGAGCGACGACTAACTGCAGCAGCAGGCTAAAGCTTGCTTGCTGTTCACTTTTTACAACATAGTTTTCTTCTTTGCATTAGGCAAAGCCAAAGATGCACCTGTGTACCTCTAGGAGGTTTTAATTTCTCTTGATCAGTTGAAATTGCATTGTTTTATAGACGCACCCATAGCTGATGACATCATTGATTATTCATTTTGAATATTAATATTAACATTAACATTATTATTATTATTATTATTATTATTATTATTATTATTATTATTATTATTATTATTATTATTATAATTCATATTATTATTATTATTATTATTATTATTATTATTATTATTATTATTATTATTATTATTATTATTATTATTATTAGCTAAGCTAAAACCCTAGCTGGAAAAGCACGATGCTAAAAACCATTTGTTCCAACAAAGAAAAATAGCAAAGTGAAGAAATTAAATAGATAAACTACAATACAAGTAATGAACAATTAAGAATAAAAAAATTACAAAACAGTATCAACATTGAAATAAATCTTCCATATATAAACTATAGAATAGTGTGCACGAATGTAGCCTTAAGCAAGAAAAATCTATCCCAAGACTGTCGAAGACAATGTTACAGAGGTTATGGCACTATCCCAAGACTAGAAAACAATGGTTTCATTTCGGAGTGTCCTTCTCCAAGAAGAGCTGCTTACCATAGCTAGTGTCTCAATCCTTATAAAGAGAAAAGTAGCCACAGAACAGTAGTTAAACACTTGGACATGCTTAAACTGGTGTAATAATGAAGGATAGATATAAAAGTAATGATGATGATTTGTTGTGGAAAGGCTGTAGGCTACTTGCACTAATCGAACTATGAAACTGGTAAGATCTGGTAAGAAAGTTTTGAAAATTAAGTTATTTCAGTAACCTTTAGTTTTCATAAGCAAATAATGATATTATATATATATATATATATATATATATATATATATATATATACATACACACACACACATATATATATATATATATATATATATATATATATATACATATATATATGTATATATATATATATTTGGGCTCAGGCCATGTCTTCCTGATGGAAGTTCCTGAAGGGTAGCTTTCTAGGGTATATTTGACTACAGTGATATTCCCAGAGAATTTTACCTTAAGGTATCCAGAATTCTAACTCCTGGAGCGAATATCCCTAAATAATCTCACAGGGATATCGCATAATATCAGAGGACGTATTCTTGACACGTCACATAGCTATCTTCACCCCGAACAGTATTAATGCTTCGAGGGGTTATAGTGACAAGAATCTGAAACGAGAATGAAAAGAGAGCCGCTCATAAGGCATCTCTCCTATTCCGTTTCAAGTGTGTATCTGATGAAGGTGGTAGCGCCCTCCTTATTCCTTTTCGTGTAGCTCTACTACTCGGTGTTTTCCCTTGTGCTCTCTCGTTATTTTGGATTTATTTCAACGTTTTGATGACTTCTCCGGCCTCTTCTGCCTCTGGAAAGTTGAGCATTATCTTTACTATGTATAAATGTAAGCTCTTGTCGAGTTGAATTAATCAAAAGTGATTTTAACGTAAACAAGAGCTGTTGCCTACCGTAGGCATCCTGGATGCTATTGCTCGCTATTTATGGGTCATTTAGTTAGCTAGAGCGACGTTCCCGGTCTGTTATGCTATAATAATCTAGCTATTTAGCTCCTCTAGGAATGCTTATTTTATACCGTCAGTTTTTTAGCCTGGTGATTTCGACACGGGTCGAGGTACCGATCTTGCCCTTCGCGAGGCTTAGTAGCCTAGATGTCTAGCTCTAATACTTTCATGCATGATATAAGTTTTTCCGAGTGTTATATTATTGAAGCTATAAAGTAGGCAAATATTTTATACATGTAAGATATTGTTGAGTGTTTTTCCAAGATTGTATACGAGAGAGTTTCGATGAATTAGGTAATCGATTCTCACCTTAACTAATCTAGTATTCTAGGTACAGTAGTATACTTTCGCACTTCCCCGATTGTTCTTTTCTCTTACGGAGACTAAGTTCAATCCCTCTCTCCCTCTGAAAGCCTTTGGCTTATTCCTAGTGGTTCTACCTGTATAATAATCCAGGTATAACTATTCTAGGATATGTCTGTCTTGTCCTGATAACCAGAGGGACTGTTTTTTTGGGTTAGGGCAGAACATCAGAGTTTCTAGTCTGTGGTCTGCTTCTTCCTAGCATAGAGAATGAGTCTCCTTTGCTAGGTTAGGGGCGGACACAGGAAGCTTTGCTTCCCTAGTCCATGTCGGAGGAATTCTGTAAGAGATGATTCTTTCCTCTAGTGGCCTAGCAGACTGTCCTGTGTTGTTTTTCTTGGGCTGGAGAATAAGTTTTCTCTGTTGCCCGGCGAATAACTTCACCTAACTTTGTTCTGGTTGGGAGGAGGATAGCAAGCATTGCCAGTCTTCCTCCCTAATAGACAACTCTTGGTTAGGATGAGCTTCCCTAACTGCTGAGTGTGTCTCTTGCTAGAACGAAGTCTATAGGACCCTTATCCCTTCCCCACCTCTCTTTCTTTTATTTCCTTTTGGCCACAGTCCTACTTCTGTACCTAGTATAGGTTAGGATGGAGGACCGGCTCAGCTCTATGCCGGCTGACATTACGTGTCGGCCGGCAGAGACCCTTTGTTCTTTGCAGAGTGGACACCAGACCTCCCTTGGTCTCCCTCCCATGTCTGTCGGTAGAGCCCGGCAGGCTATGGATTCTTTGGAAGCCTGAATGCTACATTCTCCCCTTCCATAAGTTCACTCTTTCTGGATGGAAGGTCGTATGGCAATGCCACCTTATAACCTTACATCCATTCTTTTTCTCTGACTATTGTGTGGTACCCCTAACCTGGCTGCCGGCTTAGCAACCGACAGCCGGGCAGCTGGAGGTTCTCTGGTTCTTGACTACTGCCAGCGAGCATGGGTATTATTACCTTTGCCTGCCGGCAGTGGAAACACAGCCCGAATCTGCTGGCCACTATGATTAGCGGCTGGCAATCGGGTATTAGTGCTTTCTGCTGTCGGCCGGCAATGATTGTCGGCCGGCACACAGTCGCGAATCAGTGGGCTGCCGCCTACTTAGTTAAGGATAGTATATCTTTGAACTATACAGGGGTAGATGCCGGCCGGCACGTGCCGGCGTACGCCGGTACGTACCGGCGCGTGCTGTCTGGCACAACAGCATGCGATGTACAGTAGTTGCTATATTCGTAGTGTAGTACACACTGCATTAGTAGAAACTGCTGTACAGAGTTTGTGATAACACTAAAGTTCTTCATCATACTTAATGTTATCTTGTACAGCCTTTTGTTGAGACCGTACAATATATACAAAGTGAGTTCTTTCTGTATTCTTTCAATCCCGTATATTAAAACTACACATTAAATTTCCGTTTAGGAAATTACATAAGGTATTCTAGTATTGAATTAACCTTAGTTAATATCTTGGGAGGTTACAGCAATTGACTGGACAGGAAATACAAGTATGTTTCTTTCCTTCTTTCTTTTATAGCTTTTCTATATAAGCTAAATGTTTCAATATAAGTGAAAAGCCTTCACTTGATACTCATGGATTTTTCTTCTCTTTACAGGAGGACCATCCGAAGTGCGGTAGTGTGTTCTGTAATGTCCGCAGTAAGAACTTCTGTGGACATCAACATTGCAGGAGGCACGCAGCATGCGCAGCCTCCAGAGGTATTGGGACCCTCAGGTTTGTACATTATGTTCTAACCTGATTACCGAGGCTCTTGACGACCCCAAGTCGACGGAGTCAAGGGATGCTGCCAGGGAAAAGTTACGATCTTGGGTGAGGGGCTTTCAGAAAAACACCTCAGGCCCCTACCTTCCAAATGAGAAAATGAGGGCCTACCTTTTCCCTAAAGCATCAGCCAATGCAGTCATTCCTTAGCCTCAGGTGGAGATACCAACTGCCCAGAATCCGGTAGATTCTGAAGTCTCGGCCGCCCTTCAAGACATCCAATTGGACGATAGGATGTCGGAAGTGTCGGATTCTACAGAGAAGGACCTTCTAGGAGAAGGTCAAGAGGAGGAGCTGTACTAGGCTCCTCAAGTAAAAGAGGAACAAATCGACGAGGTGTCGGTTACTTTGGTTCCGGACCCAGAACCTGTTCCCTCTACATCGTTTGCTATCCCAGATGATCTGGGAAGGACTCTTTCTTCTATTGTTAAGATGATCCAACAAATTCAAAAGAAGAATGATGAGAAGGAAGCTGCAATGAAACTGGAGATACGTAGACTTGCAGCATCACGTGGGCCCCAGAAGCGACTCAACGTGAAGGATCTTCCTTTGTGCTCAGATACCAATCCTTGGAGGTATGCCGAACGCATGCCAATGACAATCGGGAAGATCGTAATATCTGAAAAGTTGGGAGCAATTCCCCTGGAAGAGGTGGAATTTTGGCCCAAGAAAGATTCCTACCCGGACTGTTATGTCCGCCTTAGGAAGGAGCCAGCCTTAAAGGAGGAGACTGAGCCGAAGGAGGTCATAGTTTTTTACCATAGTAAAGCTTAGGCGTTACTATCGAGCTCGATGAAAGAGAGGGGCTTCATGAACTCAAAGGTGCTAGCCTTGAGTAAGAAGCTTCCCTCCTTTGTGGCCTCTCCTACCAGAGCCTTTCCCTTCATGGAAAAGGGATATAAGGCAGCCTTAAAGGCGGTGGAGGCAGGGAAACTATGCCCCTCCTTGGAGGAGTGCAAGCCGTTATCTCTGACCTTGCCTTTGGACCAAGGAGTCGGGAAACTGGAAGCTGATATTGCTGAACGTCAGTTTGGTGAGGAACTCCCTAAACTGTCGGAGGTTCTCTTGCGCAGAGAGCAAGAGACGAAGGAAAGACTTGCGGCATCGATGTCGTTGCAAACGACATTAGAAACGATGGCAAGTGACCCCAAGATCCAGGACATGTTCATGGTAGTGGCCAAAACCCATTTGGCCACAGTTACGAAGGATCTCTATAGCTTTATTAAAGCTAGGAGAGCCTGTAGAGAGTTTGTGTTCACCTCGGCTGCGGTGAGGCACAAACCGAGGAAACTGATCTCCTCTCGTATCTGGGGTAAAGACCTCTTTCCCAACAATGTGGTTAAAGCGGTAGTAGACAAGGCCGCCACAGAGAATAGGAACCTTCTCAAAAAGTGGGGCTTGGATCTTAAGAGAAAGTCTTCTCAGGATGAGGGTCCGTAACCCAAGAGGAAGACAAAAAGGCCCAGGCCATCTTCTCAGCCGGCTATACCTTTCCGACAGCAACAACAATAATAACTTCCTGTGACCGCGGTGCCTCAGATAATGGCACAACCTCCAACCACGTACCAGCTGGTACCTCAACAAGTGGCGATTCAGTCGCCAGTTTTTAACCCAGCCTTCGAAAGGCAGACTTCTTCCTTTCGTTTGAAGGCTACAGCCAGAGGTCCTTCTAGACGCCCTTCAAGAGGAAGGGGATCCAGGGGAGGATGCGGTCAAGGAGGCAAGGCCTTATGTCCACAACAGTAGAAATGAGATGCATCCAGTAGGAGGGAGGCTACAGCTATTTAGGGATTGCTGGACCTTCGATCCCTGGGCCCACAGCCTAAAGAATGGATTAGGTTGGAGTTGGAGCAGTCCTCCACCTCAATTTCCTCAATTCTCCCAACACTCAACCCCCGTTCTGGAAGAATATGTCCGAGAGCTCTTAGACAAAAGAGTAATCTGGAAAGTTAAGTCCATCAAATTCCAAGGGAGGCTGTTTTGTGTTCCACAGAAGGACTCAGAAAAACTCAGAGTCATTCTAGACTTGTCGCCATTCAACAAGTTCATGGTGAACTATAAGTTCAGAATGCTCACACTTCAACACATAAAGACCCTACTGCCCAAATGGGCATATACTGTCTCTATAGACTTGTCTGACGTTTATTGGCACTTTCCAATTAATCGTCACCTCTCCTCCTACCTAGGCTACAAGTTACATAGGAAACTTTACACCTTCAGAACCATGCCTTTCGAGCTAATCATAGCCCCAAGGATTTTCACGAAGCTCGCGAACGCAGCCGTCCATCAATTACGGCTAAAGGGGGTCCAAGTAGTAGCCTACTTGAACGACTGGCTGGTGTAGGCAGCATCCAAGACAGAATGCATGCAAGCTTCTAAGATAGTGATCCAGTTCTTGGAACATCTTTGATTCAAGATCAACATCAAAAAGTCTCGATTTTCTCCACCTCAAAAATTTCAGTGGTTGGGAATCCACTGGAATTTGGAGTCACACCGACTTTCCATTCCTGGGAAGAAGAGGAAAGAGATAGCGGGATCTGTCAAGAGACTGCTGAAATCCAAACGGATATCAAGACACAAACAGGAGAGAGTGCTGGGCTCTCTACAGTTTGCTTCTATAACAGATCTAGTGCTAAGAGCACAGCTAAAGGATGCAACAGGAGTCTGGAGGAAATACGCATCAAACGCGCGAAGAGATCTAATAAGATCTCTACCGACTCGACTGCGAACGCTTCTTAAGCCGTGGTCCAATGCCAA
Source organism: Palaemon carinicauda (assembly GCF_036898095.1). Lineage (NCBI taxonomy): Eukaryota > Metazoa > Arthropoda > Malacostraca > Decapoda > Palaemonidae > Palaemon > Palaemon carinicauda. The sequence goes on from NC_090730.1 coordinate 138,851,898, forward strand.
GCAACTGAAGAAATCGATACTTCTTCAACCTCCTCCCCCATCAGTAACTATCCATACAGATGCTTCAAAGGAAGGCTGGGGAGGTCACTCTCATCAGAAGAGAGTACAAGGAGCTTGGTCCAATCTTTTCAAGTCATTTCACATCAACTTTCTAGAAGCCATGGCAGTACTTCTGACTTTAAAGGAAGTATCTCCTCGCCACTCGACCCACATAAGACTGGTTCTAGACAGCGAGGTAATAGTGAGATGCCTGAATCGACAAGGGTCGAGGTCACCTCAAATCAACCAAGTGATGTTGGCCATTTTTCGTTTGGCAGAAAGGAAGAAATGGCACCTGTCAGCAGTTCACATTCAAGGGTTCCACAATGTGACAGCGGACGCTCTATCCAGGTTTACACCAATAGAGTCAGAATGGTCCCTAGACGCCGGATCGTTCTCCTTCATCTCAAGTCAAGTCCCGGAGCTGCAGATAGACCTCTTTGCGACGAAAGACAACAAGAAAATAGATCGTTATGTGTCCCCTTACGAGGATCCGCTAGCGGAGGCTGTGGACGCTATGTCCCTAGACTGGAACAGATGGTCCAGTATTTATCTGTTCCCTCCGCACAACCTCCTTTTGAAGGTCCTTGACAAACTAAGATCCTTCAAAGAGAAGGCGGCAATAGTGGCCCACAAGTGGCCAAATAGCGTGTGGTTCCCTCTGACATTGGAACTACGACTAAGATATGTATCGCTACCGGATCCATCCCTGTCTCAGCGAGTACAGAAGTCGACTGTCTTCGCTTCATCACAAAAAACCAGGAACCTACATCTCATGATTTTCTCTCCTTAGTGAGGAGGAAAGGGTGAGCAGCCGACACAAT